>NC_061508.1:165601936-165612940 GCF_022539505.1 Lolium rigidum
TACAAAGGAAATATTCTCGGAATTGGACGAAATCAACGCCTAGGGTCTTATTTTTCCACGAAGCTTCCAGAAGACCGAGGGAGAAATGAAGTGGGGCCACGGGGCGTCGACACCATAAGGCGGCGCGGCCAGGGTGGGCCCCGCGCCGCCCTGTGGTGTGGGGCCCCCGTGCCTCCTCCGACTCCGCCCTTCCGCCTACTTAAAGCCTTCGTCGCGAAAACCCCTGTACCGAGAACCACGATACGGAAAACCTTCCAGAGACGCCGCCGCCGCCAATCCCATCTCGGGGGATTCAGGAGATAGCCTCCGGCACCCTGCCGGAGAGGGGAATCATCTCCCGGAGGACTCTTCATCACCATGATCGCCTCCGGATTGATGTGTGAGTAGTTCACCCCTGGACTATGGGTCCATAGCAGTAGCTAGATGGTTGTCTTCTCCTCATTGTACTATCATGTTAGATCTTGTGAGCTGCTTATCATGATCAAGATCATCTATTTGTAATGCTACATGTTGTGTTTGTTGGGATCCGATGAATATGGAATACTATGTCAAGTTGATTATCAATCTATCATATATGTGTTGTTTATATTCTTGCATGCTCTCCGTTGCTAGTAGAGGCTCTGGCCAAGTTGATACTTGTGACTCCAAGAGGGAGTATTTATGCTCGATAGTGGGTTCATGCCTCCATTGAATGCAGGACGGTGACGGAAAGTTCTAAGGTTGTGGATGTGCTTGTTACCACTAGGGATAAAACATCAATGCTTTGTCTAAGGATATTTGTGTTGATTACATTACGCACCATACTTAATGCAATTGTCTCGTTGTTTGCAACTTAATACCGGAAGGGGTTCGGATGATAACCTCGAAGGTGGGCTTTTTAGGCATAGATGCATGCTTGATAGCGGTCTATGTACTTTGTCGTAATGCCCTGATTAAATCTCATAGTACTCATCGTGATATATGTATGTGCATTGTTATGCCTTCTTTATTTGTCAATTGCCCAACTGTAATTTGTTCACCCAACATGCTATTTATCTTATGGGAGAGACACCACTAGTGAACTGTGGACCCCGGTCCATTCTTTTACATCTGAAATACAATCTATTGCAATACTTGTTCTTTACTTGTTCTTCGCAAACAAACATCATCTTTCACACTATACATCTAATCCTTTGTTTTCGAGCAAGCCGGTGAGATTGACAACCTCAACTGTTACGTTGGGGCAAAGTACTTTGATTGTGTTGTGCGAGTTCCACGTTGGCGCCGGAATCCCTGGTGTTGCGCCGCACTACACTCCGCCACCAACAACCTTCACGTGTTCCTTGACTCCTACTGGTTCGATAACCTTGGTTTCTTACTGAGGGAAAACTTGTCGCTGTACACATCACACCTTCCTCTTGGGGTTCCCAACGGACGTGTGTCTTACACGCTGATACGTCTCCGACGTATCGATAATTTCTTATGTTCCATGCCACATTATTGATGATATCTACATGTTTTATACACATTATATGTCGTATTTATGCATTTTCCGGCACTAACCTATTAACGAGATGCCGAAGAGCCCGTTGCTGTTTCTCGCTGTTTTTGGTTTCGGAAATCCTACAAAGGAAATATTCTCGGAATTGGACGAAATCAACGCCCAGGGTCCTATTTTTGCACGAAGCTTCCAGAAGACCGAGGGGGAAAGGAAGTGGGGCCACGAGGCGCCGCCACAGCAGGGCGGCGCGGCCCAGGTCTTGGCCGCGCGGCCTCGGCGTGTGGGGCCCTCGTGTGGCCCCCGCGTTGCCCTTCCGCCTACTTAAAGCCTTCGTCGCGAAACCCCCGGTACCGAGAGCCACGATACGGAAAACCTTACCGAGACGCCGCCGCCGCCAATCCCATCTCGGGGGATTCTCGAGATCACCTCCGGCACCTCGGCCGAGAGGGGAATCATCTCCCGGAGGACTCTTCACCGCCATGGTCGCCTCCGGAGTGATGAGTGAGTAGTTCACCCCTGGACTATGGGTCCATAGCAGTAGCTAGATGGTTGTCTTCTCCTCATGTGCTTCATTGTCGGATCTTGTGAGCTGCCTAACATGATCAAGATCATCTATCTGTAATTCTATATGTTGTGTTTGTTGGGATCCGATGGATAGATAATACTATGTTATGTTGATTATCAATCTATTACCTATGTGTTGTTTATGATCTTGCATGCTCTCCGTTATTAGTAGAGGCTCTGGCCAAGTTTTTACTCTTAACTCCAAGAGGGAGTATTTATGCTCGATAGTGGGTTCATGCCTCCATTAAATCTAGGACAGTGACAGAAAGTTCTAAGGTTGTGGATGTGTTGTTGCAACTAGGGATAAAACATTGATGCTATGTCCGAGGATGTAGTTATTGATTACATTACGCACCATACTTAATGCAATTGTCTGTTGTTTTGCAACTTAATACTGGAAGGGGTTCGGATGATAACCTGAAGGTGGACTTTTAGGCATAGATGCATGCCGGATAGCGGTCTATGTACTTTGTCGTAATGCCCAATTAAATCTCACAATATTCATCATATCATGTATGTGCATTGTCATGCTCTCTTTATTTGTCAATTGCCCGATCGTAATTTGTTCACCCAACATTCTATTTATCTTATGGGAGAGACACCTCTAGTGAACTGTGGACCCCGGTCCATTCTTTTACATCGAATACAACTCTACGCAATACTTGTTCTACTGTTTTCTGCAAACAATCATCATCCACACTATACATCTAATCCTTTGTTACAGCAAGCCGGTGAGATTGACAACCTCACTGTTTCATTGGCGCAATGTACTTTGCTTGTGTTGTGCAGGTTCCACGTTGGCGCCGGAATACCTGGTGTTGCGCCGCACTACATCCCGCCGCCATCAACCTTCAACGTGCTTCTTGGCTCCTACTGGTTCGATAAACCTTGGTTTCCTACTGAGGGAAACTTGCTGCTGTACGCATCACACCTTCCACTTGGGGTTCCCAACGGACGCGTGCTGTACGCGTATCAAGCTAAATTTCTGGCGCCGTTGCCGGGGAACGAAGAAAAGTTACACCACAAAGATTTCTAACTCCCACGTCAACTACACGCCAGCAAGTAAATTTCTGGCGCCGTTGCCGGGGAGATCAAGACACGCTGCAAGGGGAGTCTCCACAATCCAATCTCTTTACTTTGTTTTTGTCTTGCTTTACTTTATTTACTACTTTGTTTGATGCATTATATCAAAACACAAAAAAATTAGTTGCTAGCTTTACTTTATTTACTATCTTGCACTCTATATCAAAAACACAAAAAAAATTAGTTACTTGCATTTACTTTATTTTCCTTTAGTTTATTTCATTATGTTTCCTCCTAAGTTTACTCTGAAAGATGTACCGGTAGGACGTGGGTCTATAATTGGGAAAGATAATATAGAAGATTTTTTCACTCATGTTAGTACCACTGAAGATTTTGAAGATAGACACTTGGTAGAACTTGCTCCTACTTATGAAATTGCTGTTGCTTCTTTTGTTCACATGTTGGAAACTAAATTTGTTAATCTTAATCCTATAATCCAACACATGTTTCTCACATTGGGTGATATGGAAGAAGGGGAAAAGAAAGATTTTGTATTAGAAACCCTTCTTAAAGAATTTGGGGGAGTAGCAAGAGAAGCTAGAAAAGTCTTCACTAAATATAATATGCTAGGCTCTTATACCAATTTTGCCAGTACCCTCGAAAAAATGGAAAAAGATAGACAAAAGTATACTAATCAAGTTAATTATGAGGGGGATATTAAAACCTCAATACCGTGCAAACTCTTAGGAATGTGCGAGGCACTAGAAAATAATTATGCTTGGCTTGTTCCCGAAAATTTGTTTGATGAGAATAGCAAGCCTAAGACTAATGAAAAGGGAGCCTCTGAAACCTACATAGATAAGATACAATGCATAGTTGAGAAAACTCCAAACCTCGCTGTCGGTACTCCATCTCTTGATAACACTTGATACACACTTTCTGCGCCTAGCTGAAAGGCGTTAAAGAAAAGCGTTTATGGGAGACAACCCATGTTTTTACTACAGTATTTTTATTTTATATTTGAGTCTTGGAAGTTGTTTACTACTGTAGCAACCTCTCCTTATCGTAGTTTTGTGCATTGTTGTGCCAAGTAAAGTCTTTGATAGTAAGGTTCATACTAGATTTGGATTACTGCGCGAGTAACTGATTTCTTTGCTGTCACGAATTTCGACTCTGCCTCTCGTAGGTAGCTCAGAAAAATATGCCAATTTACGTGCTTGATCCTCAGATATGTACGCATCTTTCATTCAATTTGGGCATTTTCATTTGAGCAAGTCTGGTGCCTCAATAAAATCCATCTTTACGGACTGTTCTGTTTTGACAGATTCTGCCTTTTATTTCGCATTGCCTCTTTTGCTATGATGGATGAATTTCTTTGTTCTATTAATGTCCAGTAGCTTTATGCAATGTCCAGAAGTGTTAAGAATGATTGTGTCACCTCTGAACATGTTAATTTTTATTATGCACTAACCCTCTAATGAGTTGTTTCGAGTTTGGTGTGGAGGAAGTTTTCAAGGATCAAGAGAGGGAGATGATACAATATGATCAAGGAGAGTGAAAGCTCTAAGCTTGGGGATGCCCGGTGGTTCACCCCTGCATATTTTAAGAAGACTCAAGCGTCTAAGCTTGGGGATGCCCAAGGCATCCCCTTCTTCATCGACAACATTATCAGGTTCCTCCCTAAAACTATATTTTTATTCCATCACATCTTATGTGCTTTGCTTGGAGCGTCGGTTTGTTTTTGTTTTTGTTTTTGTTTGAATAAAATGGATCCTAGCATTCATTGTGTGGGAGAGAGACACGCTCCGCTGTTGCATATGGACAAATATGTCCTTAGGCTTTACTCATAGTATTCATGGCGAAGGTTGAATCTTCTTCGTTAAATTGTTATATGGTTGGAATTGGGAAATGCTACATGTAGTAATTCTAAAATGTCTTGAATAATTTGATACTTGGCAATTGTTGTGCTCATGTTTAAGCTCTTGCATCATATACTTTGCACCTATTAATGAAGAAACACCTAGAACTTGCTAAATTTGGTTTGCATATTTAGTCTCTCTAAAGTCTAGATAATTTCTAGTATTGAGTTTTGAACAACAAGGAAGACGGTGTAGAGTCTTATAATGTTTACAATATGTCTTTTATGTGAGTTTCGCTGCACCGGTTCATCCTTGTGTTTGTTTCAAATAAACCTTGCTAGCCTAAACCTTGTATCGAGAGGGAATACTTCTCATGCATCCTAAATCCTTGAGCCAACCACTATGCCATTTGTGTCCACCATACCTACCTACTACATGGTATTTCTCCGCCATTCCAAAGTAAATTGCTTGAAGTGCTACCTTTAAAATTTCCATTCTTTACCTTTGCAATATATAGCTCATGGGACAAATAGCCTAAAAACTATTGTGGTATTGAATATGTACTTATGCACTTTATCTCTTATTAAGTTGCTTGTTGTGCGATAACCATGTTTTCCGGGGACGCCATCAACTACTCTTTGTTGAATATCATGTGAGTTGCTATGCATGTCCGTCTTGTCTGAAGTAAGGGAGATCTACCACTTTAATGGTTAGAGCATGCATATTGTTAGAGAAGAACATTGGGCCGCTAACTAAAGCTACGAATCATGGTGGAAGTTTCAGTTTTGGACATATATCCTCAATCTCATATGAGAACATTAATTGTTGCTACATGCTTATGCATTAAAGAGGAGTCCATTATCTGTTGTCTATGTTGTCCCGGTATGGATGTCTAAGTTGACAATAATCAAAAGCGAGAAATCCAAAATGCGAGCTTTCTCCTTAGACCTTTGTACAGGCGGCATAGAGGTACCCCTTTGTGACACTTGGTTAAAACATGTGTATTGCGATGATCCCGGTAGTCCAAGCTAATTAGGACAAGGTGCGGGGACTATTAGTATACTATGCATGAGGCTTGCAACTTGTAAGATATAATTTACATGATACATATGCTTTATTACTACCGTTGACAAAATTGTTTCTTGTTTTCAAAATCAAAGCTCTAGCACAAATATAGCAATCGATGCTTTCCTCTTTGAAGGGCCTTTCTTTTACTTTTATGTTGAGTCAGTTCACCTATCTCTCTCCACCTCAAGAAGCAAACACTTGTGTGAACTGTGCATTGATTCCTACATACTTGCATATTGCACTTGTTATATTACTCTATGTTGACAATATCCATGAGATATACATGTTATAAGTTCAAAGCAACCGCTGAAACTGTCGTGGTATCGTCACGGCATATGCCATAGGGTGGCTAATCGAAGGTGGTTCCTGAGAGATCTCACGGCGGTATCCGGATGCGGGTATGGGGACGAGCGACACGGCGACGCACCCGAGGTTCGAGGCCCTCCGATGGAGGTAAAACCTCTACTCCTTGCTAGAGTGTATATGATGATCACACAATACAATGGTGCTCCTAGAGCTGTGTCCGGCTGCTCCTGGGAGGCTAAGGGAGACGATGGTCTCTCTCACTGGGCAGCGCTAAGGGTGGAAAGAAGTGAGAATGATCGATCCCCTACACGAGAGGGGGTAGTGCGGCTTATATAGGCACTGTCACTTTACATATAAGACCCTATAGTCTACTGGCCGGCTTGGCCGGCTTCGGCTTCCGCTCCTTCCCGAGGCAGTGACGTCAGGAGCCGTTGAGGCCTCATTGCCTGTCCCATCCGGCTGCCGAGGTCAGCGGTATGGAGAGGAGGTGTCCCTGTCGCCGTCAGCCACTGTAGCCGATACGGATCGTCGTTGGCCATGATGGCCTGTCCGGCGCGCGGCACTATTGCTCCACGGTGCCCCGCGCTTTACGTAAGATGAAGTCGGCGTGGACTTTGGGAACCCGGATCACCAACCCGGTTCCTTCCGAGTGCAAGACTCGCCGGCCTCGAGTCGGTCTGAGGTACAAACCCCTAGTCGGATATGGCTTGTAGAAGCCGGCCCAGCATACAGCATTGGCGGCCGTAGCCGGCCGACTAGGACCTAGAGCCGGCCGGCTTCCGGACCAGCCGGGCTGCTCCTCAGCCGGCCTTTGCCGCGAGCCGGCCGATGGCCAGCCGGCTGCTCTGCGTCCATTGCCCTACCCGGGGTCTTCCCCCGACATTAGCCCCGAGGCGGCAAGGTCCTGCGTTTAGAAGGACCTAGGCAGGTTTTCCTGGCTTCTCGAATATACTTGGCGGCACTTGGAGGGGCCGACTGAGAATTTCCATTCAGCCGGCTGCGCCCTCATCCGGCTCGTTCTTGCCGGCTGCTTCTAGCCGGCTGCTATTTACACTTGCGCAGCTTTTGCTTTCTCGCAAGTTTTGATGGCGTCTCCGCCTTGCTGATGACTTTTGGTCCGAGTTGAACTTATTGTCCGGCTCCGGCTTGCGGCGCGCCGGAGTCTCCGCCGCCTCGGGTTCTGCACCCGACTTGACTGGTCTGACGCCTGGGCTCTGCCGCCGGTTCATCTGGTCACATCAATGTCCCCTCCGGATTTGATGCGGTCGTGGGCGACGTGGTGTGGCGGTTTCCAGTAACGGCAGCGGTCGTGGCGGAAGTTAATGCGCAGAAGATCCGGGCGACGTGGCCACGATCGCCACTTGGAGGCCAACCGCCCGCCGCGGTCGGCTATAAATGCCGCGGGGGAGGGTACCGAGGCGGCCACTTGCCTCACTTCGTCTTCCTCGCGCTCCTGCTCTCCTCTCGCTCTCTTCTTCGCGCTCGAGCCCGTTGCTGCTCCGGCGAACGCCTCCCGCTGGCGAACTCCGGCGAGCGAATCTCCGCCGATCCGCCGCCACTACTCCGTCGAGCCGGCGCCACGGGGCCCCGCGTTTCAACGGAGCGTCCTCAGCCGCCGTCGTCGCCGCCGCCGTCGCAAGGCTCTTCTTCACCCTTTCGCCTCTCGTGGTCAACTTCTTCTTCTTCCTCGACGATGGCCTCCGCCAGCGGATCGTGGCGGGGCTCGTACATGCGGGAGGACGACATCGAGCGGTTGGTGCGCCTCCGCCGGATCCCGTCGTCGGTGGTCACGCGGGCGCCCGGCGAGGAGAACGAGCCCGAGCCACAGCCCGGCGAGCGCGTCGTCTTCGGCGCGCACCTCGATCGCGGGCTGGGCCTGCCGGCTTCCACCTTCTTCCGCCAATTCCTCGACAACTTCGAGCCTGCGGCCGCACCATCGCCGGCCAACGCCTGCATCCTCCTCAGCTGCTATGTGGCGTTCATGGAGGCCTACGCCGGCTTGTGGCCGGACATCGACTTCTGGAGCCGGCTGTTCTACTTGAAGGCTCAAACTACTGAGGGCTTTTTTAGGCCCGGTACGCCTTTCCCCAAGATTCCAACCGTTGACTCGGTGAAGAATTGGCAGATGTCGTTCTTCTACGTGCGCAACGAGGGCCAGCTCGTCGACCGGATCAACCTTCCGGAGTTCAACCCGGTTCCTCCAGTCGGCCGGATCAACTGGAGCTACAACGCCGCACGACGGATCCGGATGCTGAGGTGAATCAGCTGCGGGACTTCCTGGGGGCGGCTGTCGCGAACGGGCTGACCGCGGAGGACCTCCTCTGCACCATCGCCGAGCGCCGGGTGCTGCCGCTGCAGATGCGCACCCACAAAATCGGGCACATGTCCGGCCGGTTCGATCCGAACCGGACGTCCACGGCGCTGGTCTCCAAGGCCGAGGTCGCCCGCCGGGTGAACAACATCACCAAGGCGAACATGCCTGAGGAGTGGAACTACGGGCTGGCGCCCACGACGAGGACCACCCGCCCGAGCTGGTAAGTTTTGTATCTCCGCCGACTTCCGGCTTGCGGCTGCGAGGCCGACTTCCTTTTTCTTCTGCCGACTTCCGGCTGTTTGTTTGCTCATGTTCTATTTTTTCTAGCTCTTCAACCGTCAAAACGTCGAGGATGGCGACCCGGCGACGAGGAGATGGACGCCGGATCACGCCGATCCGGCTGACCAAGCCGGCGACCAGGCTGGCGACGACGACCTGCTGCAGGCGCCCGACGTAGGCGGCCAGGGGGAGCACAATCCGCCCCCTTCACCGGAGCAGCAGGAGGACGAGGAGCCGGCGACGTCCACCACGGGGCCAATCCCCGCCGTGCCCTTGCGCGCGAAGCCGCCAAGCACCACGGCGACTTCGGCGCCCAAGGGGAAGAAGCGAGCCGGCGACCTCCGCTCTACCGCCGCCTTGGAGGCGAAGGCGAAGAGGCTCCGCCGGCTGCAGTCGAAGGAGGTTCCGGAGCAGGCCGGGTGAGTTCTCTTTTCTCTTTTGTTTGATTCCTTTTCTTTCCTTACTTTTTATGCTTATCTTTTCCATATCTGTTCGGCTAGGGCTCCCATCAAGTTTGCCCAGGGCGGCGGCTCCCGGCAGACTCCGCGCGTCGTGTCGCCACCTCCTCGACAAAGGAGGGAGTCGACGCCGCAGCCTTCATCGCGCGCGCCTACGCCGCCGCCGCCTGCGGGTACTCCTCCTCCCGCAGGGGCGCCTTCCTTCGCCGTGCCGCTGGCCTCAGCGCCTGATCGCGGCACGCGGGTCGAGCCGACGCGCCAGGCGACGCTGGACGACCTGTTCCCGCGCCGGACTCGTCTTCTGGACCCAGCCGCTGGGGCCGGCCGGGGCATGCCGCCTTCGACCGGAGCCGGAACCGGCAGGGCTGCACCGCCCGCGACCGGAGCCGGAGCCGGGCCAAGCGTGGTGGTGTTGGATTAAAGCCCGGAGGGGGCACCTCAGGCGCCGGAGATGGCTGCGCCGACTGGGCCATCTGCTTCGCCCAGAGCGCCGCCACCACCGGAGCCGTCGACGGAGGAGCCGGCCAGGCAGGAGCCGGCAAGGGATGAGCCGGCGCGCATGGAGGGCGCCGACTCGCGCGCGCTGGTGAGGACGGGAACCCCATCGGCGTCGCCGCAGGGCCTGCACGTGGCCAAGGGCGCTCTGCTCCTGCATGTGCCGTCCGCCTCCGACTCCAGCCTTGGCTCGGCTGGCACTATGGAGCAGGCGTGGCTCCGCGCCGACTCCTATGAGGTGACTAGCCGGGAGGGGAACCCCGGCCAAGCGTCGGTGGAGATGTCCTTCTCCAGCCTGCAGGGCAACCTCAAGGCTAGGGCTGCCGAGGCCGCGGCCAACCTCGCCAAGGTGGAGGAAGCCAGCAAGGTAAGCTTCATCTGTTTTTTGATTTGGTTATCATCCTGGTAGCCCTCCGAGGCATGGGCCGGCTGCTTGGAGCCGGTCCGGGTTTCGCCTAGCATACTGATTTTTCTTTTTCCTCAGGTCCGTGGCGGATCGGCGCACCAATCTTTACAACCGCGCCGTGACCCACTACCACAAGGCCAAGCTGGACCGGGCCGGCTTGGCTCGTGAGCTGGAGGCCGTCAAGGGTAAAATCTTGCTTCTTCCGACTCGATGTCTTCTTTCTCTTTAGTCTTCGTTGGCTGACGTTTCTTTCCGGCTGCCTCGCAGTTGAGGCCGCCAAGGTCCCGCGGCTGGAGGCGGATCTCCGGGCTGCTCGCGACCAGTGCGCCCTCAGCGAGGAGGCGGGCCGATCTGCAGCCGCCAAGCTCAAGGTGGCTGAGGGGGAGTTGACGCGGCTGCGCAAGCTGGAGCAGAACCATTTTACTGAGCTCGCCTCCCTTAGGACGGCGGAGAAGGAGAAGGTGGATGATCTGAGCCGGCGGCTGACCGAGGTGGAGAAGCAGCGGCTTGCGCTTCAGGAGGAGGTCACCACCAAATCCACGGAGCTGACGACTACTGCCAAGCGTTGGACGGAGGAGATTGGCGCGCTTGATCGCGGCTTGTCGGGTGAGTGCCTCTATGTTCCCTTCCCTTTGCCGGCTTTCGGTCGTCAGGCCGCCGGCCTAGGTTGGCATCCCGGCGGCGAAACTTTTATCTTTTTCGCTATCTCCATCTTCGGTAAGAAGCGGTCGGTTCTTGCGGCTGCGCGGTCT
>NC_061508.1:165613040-165739565 GCF_022539505.1 Lolium rigidum
TTCACTTGACTTTGGTGGAATTGAAGTAGCTCATCAAGTCAAGCACTATAAACCTCAATGTGACTTTGTTAAAACCTTGTTTTGGGTAGAGATGATTTGATCTAAGGGGTTAGATCAAATGGAATTAATATTCAACACAACAATAATTTACTTAATGATCAATTGCTTGATCTTATAAAAGATTATAATATGGGAATCCTTGTCATAGAATATGAACACCAATTCAATGGTAAATCAAGTAACAATAAAATGAAGAAACCATTCTTCACTTATCTTTCCCATATCTTAAAACAAATCCATGATCCTACCATACACCTCATGGTATTGATTCCACTTAAAACATGGAATCATGACAAGGAGATCAACTTTAGAAATATATATATTCTTCTCTACTCCAAATAGTTTTACATCCAACCTAAAGAGGTGAGAGTCCTATTTTATTTAGGGAAGCAATGATAAACCTTGAGGCAAATCTTGAATATAAATATCCATATGATCACAACATTATCTTCAAGAGGAACCCTAGAGTATTATTCAAGCCTTCCCATATGAGAGAGAACATTTATTCTAAACCTAGCTTTACCTAGTAATGAACAAAGGACAACCTTTGAACCAAAGTATTAGGTTGTAAACCATTTCCCTTGGAGTGGTGAGATAACCTAATATCACATGGAATAATACCATATCCATGAATGGATAAAGTAAGGAGGAGATTAACTCAATCAAGATAGCCAAGTGGAGTTTTAGACTTAATAACTATTGAGATATTGTGAGTACACCATAAACCTAGAATAACCATTTCTTTATAAGAGAGCCCAAGCTATGGTGTTACACTCAAGTAGTTGAGGCAACACTTGAATGTGAGGAAGAGAACTATCCATATACCAGATGACCATATCATCATTGTTTGATTAGAACCCTAACATAATATCTACGGCATTCTCCTGGGATATAAAGTATTGGGGCAACCATAACCATGTCCATTCAAGAAATTATAAAATAAGTTATATACCTTAATTGATCAAGACAATACTTAACCTTGGGAGTGAGAAACCTAATTCTTGAGAGATCCCTAGGAATCCAAACCTTGATCATTATAAATTGAGTGATGATCATAAACCCTAAGAACTTGAGGTAGAGATATTAAGAACAAGTGGATCATGCTTAATCCATGATCATGCTCTTGAGGTATGTGAGGATAAGTTAAAACCTAATAGGACAAGTAGATATCATTTACCACATGAAATTATAGGGAGATCAATAGTAAGCAACCCTAAGCTTATATCCTAACTTTAACTTGTGAATCACTTGGTGATCATAAGTACAATTCTACCACATCTACATTCCACTTATCTTTCACTTCAGAACCACAAGAAAACTTTTAGGGTAAAACTCTATACTTTATAAGGTGAGAAACCATATATCCATATGACCAAAGTTAACTATAAAAAAGAACTATAACCAATGTAGTTACTTAAATGATAAATTGAGGTTAATAATAGAAGCCAATTGGTAGAAGATAAAACTAATTCTCAATATCTGAGTAACTAGAGGAGAACATAAAATGTTAAGCAAGCAACCACCTTATCATGCTTAGGGTAGATTAAACCCTAGCACATGCAATATGGTGTTAATTCATCTCTATAACCTAGAATTAAACCTCAACCCTAGTTTATGTATCACTATGGTGATCATAATATAAACCAGGCCATAATTGAGATTCAAACCAATTGCCATTAGGTAAATATAATTAGAACCCTAGAATTGCTCACTAATTAAAATCTTATGCTTCCATTCTTCAACACAAGAAAAACCTTGTGCTACATTATATGGTTAAAACCATATGTGTAGTGATCAACTAATGATCTTGGGAACCAAGAACAACCATGATGGAACAATACCTACCCTAGATCCTTTCAATGATAATAATAGTGTTAACTTTACAAGGGGCTTGTAATGGAAAACATAAAACCCTAATAGATTTCTCACATAAAATCATATGTGAACAACCAATTTCTCAAATAGAAACCAACTCCTTATAACTAACTCTGAAATACTTAGAGTTGAGATTATCAACTCTATTAATTCCAAATAGATGTGATTCATATAGAAAAGGAAATTAAATTGAGAATACAAACTCATGTTTAATTGCTATATTGAATAAGCCCATATATGTAAAATTTAATCAACTATAAAATACTTTCCTCAATTGGGAGAGTGGTGTAATAGTCATTGCACTAGATACGCAGTAAATTCCAATTGTTTAACACCTGCAAAATAAGAAGATTCAAATTTGAATTATAAAAACCAGAATTGAAAACAGAAAAAGAAGAGAAGGGGGAAACTCACCTGGACCTTACCTGGCACGCAGCCCAGCAGCAGCCTGGCCGTGGCAGCCCAGGGCAGCCCAAGGCCTAGTCCCAAACCACAGCCCAACACTGGCCCGTACCCCTTCGCTCCAGATAAACACGAAGGGGACGAGAGCGTCTTCGTCTCCTTCATCTCTACGCCACGGGAGAGCGCCACGGCGCCGGTCAGCTCCACGTCCCGCGTCGTCGCCGCCGATGCTGACCGCCAGCGCACGGCCGAGAAGCTATAAAGCGTGCAGGAGCCCTTCTATTTCCCCTCCTCTGCTCAAATTCTGTCCCAAATGGAAACCCTAGCCCGTACGGCCTCCGGCCATCGCCGTCGGCCGGGACATCCCCGTGCCTCGCCGTGACCACCATCGGAACCGCCGTCCTCGACATGGTCTCTGTGCGCGAGGAATCGAGCCGAAGCTCCCGCCAGCGACCACGCCTGGCCGTCTTCTCCGACGCCGGTGGTGGCTCAATCTGGCGAACCAAGCCATCTCCGACCACGCCGTCACGCGCATCATGTTCCTGGTGAGCTACTGATCTCCCTAGCATGATCGCTGAGCTCGATTGCATGCCGTAGAGCCCCCGCGTCGTTAGCCCGTATGTGCCGCCGCAGCACCTCGTCGCCGGGCACGCTCCGGTGACCAAATCGGAGCGGCGCCACCACCAATCAATTCGTCTTTACGCCCTCGTTCGTTTGAGCCTACGCACATCCCCGCGGGAACCCTGTATCGCCAGCGCCATCCACCACTGGCCGCCGGCAGAGCTCATGGTTGCCACATCGGCACCATGTGGCAGCCAGCGTGGCTTAGCCCCACCAGTCAGTGACTGTGTGGGTAGAGTCACCGGGTACATTTAGTCATTTCCTTGTTTTAATTTAAATCCCATTTTTCCAGAAACTTCAAATGAATTCATAAAATTCATAATAACTCAGAAAAATGAAAATAAGATATCAAAATTCTTAGAAAAGCAAACTCTATCCAATAAAAATATAAAATGAAATTTTTATTTTTAATAAAAATTCAATTATTTAATCCTTGTTATTTAAGCCTTTTATATTAATTCTAAATTCAATTAAACTTCAATAATTAGGAAAACTATCTAAAATAAATAAAAACCAGTAAGATAAATAAAGAAAACCTTAACACTAATTTTCTTTATTTGTAACTTATTTAATACTTAATATTAGAATTTAAACCCTAATTAATAATTACCCTAATTATTAATTGTTTAAAAATAATAAAATGCCAAATTCAGTATTATTTTTATTTCAAAGTTATTAATAACTTCAACTTTAAAAATGAAGTTATTAATCTTAGAACTATATGGTAAATAGCAAACCCTAATTTCTTATTGAATGGTATTACAACATTATCATTGCTTGTGAAACCCTAAAATCCTAACACCATTAGGAACCCTAGCTCCATTAATTCATATGAACCCTAATTTGTTTCTAACCTAAACCCTAGGTTAGGATATGTGATCATGATATTTTCCTTTTGATCCATAGAACCATAATTAGCAAATAAATACTTGCCATGTTCACATAAAATGTAGAAAACCTATCACTAATATATGGGTATCCCATATATTCATCTTCATCAGACTTAAATAATCAAGTTGGGTCAACCAAGTGTAAACCCTAGATCCTATTACTCAAATTCATCATTCTTATTCATTCCTATGTAGCATCACATCAATGTGATGAACCTCAGGAGCAACTATGCCAAATCTTGAACATTACCTAACCATATTCCACTAAACCCTACTAGTGTTGGATACTCATCAACCATCCTATTTAGGAGCCAATTATTCCTTACTCAACAGAACCAATAGTAAAACCTAGACCACCTCAACCCTAATTGATATACTTCTTATTATTTAAGAAGTAGGTTCTTCAAAAGTTATTCTTTTGAAGAGAATAAGGAATCATCATCAACCACCGCTTATAAGGACCTATAAACCCTAGCTAGCTATCATCAACAAGATGAACCAACCTTGATAGAAACTATGTATAAATAATTGCTTAGGAAACCTAGACCTAACTCAACCTTATAAGTCCTAGGTGCTGATGAATCCAACATTGTTGGGATCCATCCAATACTTACTCCAGAAATTAGATGAAACCATAGTCAACCATAGCACCCCACCAACCTACTTATCATACTTGTTCTTTATCAAAGAACATGTTCTTCAAAAGTTATTCTTTTGAAGTATATGATAATTAATCATTAACCATGCCATATAGTGCTAAAACCAATCACTATTCATTACATGTTAGGATTATACAAAATGTTATAGTTGTGTGCTATTAATATTATTATTATGATATATTGCAACACCTGTTATGATACCATGTAACCACACCTGAATAAGAACCTTGTATGAGAATCATTCTAAAAGTGAAACACACCCTGAACCAATCATTACAACTCACTGATCCTAAATCATCGGGGATAGGTCACGCTTAGAGCGATTGCATCTCATACTTATGCATTATTGCATCCTTGCCAATCTTTTAAACATCGTCCTTACCGGACGATGATGCTATTTCAGAATTTGGAGTTATTGCGTATCGAAGACCTTGCCGCATAATCTTGCAGTCAAGAAAGGCAAGTTCATCGCTTGCTCATGTCATTTGAGTATTTTTACCAAATTACTTGCAAAGTACTATGTTTATCACTATCGCATGAAAAGCAAAACCACTATTTTCATAACTATGAATATGACTATGTGGTGGGCAATGGAACCATGGATTGTGTTGATATGGTGGAGGTTCCATTGCAAGGGTTTATATCCATCTAGGATTAACAACAAATGTCGTCCAGTGATTCTTGTGCCGTAATACCCGTGTTAACCATAAGATCCGGAGTGGGACGGAGTAGTCAAAAGTGTTTCCACCTCTCGTTCATCAACGGATGCGCTTTACCGTAGACACTTGTATCCGTCGGGGCAAGCGGTAGGCTGGGGAAGCCTTAAGTCCCCACGGCATAGTCCGTAGACACTTGTCGCTCGAAGAACAAGCGGTAGGCTGGGGAAGCCTTAAGTCCCCACGGTATTGCGGTCTATGATGGGTTGCGGCTACCGGCGAAGGAGTTTGGTTAACGAGTCCCAAGCTGTTGTCGTGGTCGGGGTCCACCCGTGAGTGGGAATAATGGGACCGGCGAGGACCCGGGGTCGGGGTATGCAACAAAGGGTGGGTGTTCGAGGTAGCGGAGGAACATGATTGGCTAGACCTTATACCGGGCCTCACACCAAAGGAAGTGTGGGCGAGAACTAGACTCGGTTGGCACCAAGGTTAAGATCTCTTATGGGTAAAGCAACACACCTCTGCGAGTGTAAAGAACCGTGACCTGTCACTCCCCGTTCCGGGATATGGAAGCTGCGAACGCGGCCGGAAAGGAGCTCCGTGAAGTTCTAGTAAACCGGTGAAGGCTGACGGACATAGTTCTTCTGAATAAAAGCAACCTTTTGAAGAAATGGTTATGAAAACCTGCATTGGTATTAGACTTTGTGGTCTAATGCTGTAGCTAGTGCATTAAACACCTCTTTCCTATAATGAATTTGTTGAGTACGCTCGTACTCATCCCACTCTTAAATCCCCTGCTTAGATATGGAGGCATCGAAGGAGGATCTACAGTACAACTCGAAGACCGAGGAGTCAACAACTACTTCAAGGAAAAGGAACCTGTCAGAAGAGTCAGATACCACATCCAACAAAGAGAAAACCTAGTTTAGCCATAGAAGGGAACTAGCTTCCTAAACCTAGCTCCTACTTAGCGAGAATCTATTCTTAGCCTCTATAGCTAGTGAAATACTCTACAAATGGAGTTCGTGATAAGACTAGACTACGAGTCGTTCTTCCGGAGTTTATTTGCAGCTTTACCTCATTGTAAAGTAGGAGGCTATGATGATCTTATGTAATGGAGTTAATGTTGTAATTCTATAGACATGCCTTGGACCCGCATATGTTTCTGTTGTACCACTCTGAGCGATATAATACTGGTGGAACGGTGTTTCATTGGTGTTATATCAGACTTGCATACTACACCATGCAGTGGTATGTCGGGTCACCACAGTTGGTATCAGAGCAAATGCTTTGACCCTAGGATTAAAACCCTTTAAAGGAGACCTATAGGATTGGTAGTGTCTATAGGAAGTTGACTTAGTTAAACCAAATACTTCTTATGACTTGAGATGGATATTCACTTGAGAATAATCCTGACACACTTGAGTCAACATTTCTTACCTATCTTTCCTAAGTAAAGTTAGCTAATCCAAAACATGTAGCACATCAATAAGTCCTTCAAACAATAGATGAGTAGATCACAGTTGGTATACAATACATGGTAGTCCAAAGAGAGGATACAACCATAAGGAAGATATCCTATTGGAAGATGTGTACCAACACATGTTATGGTTAAGTAAGAGTTATTCAGATCTATAATAGTAGAGATAACAAGTGATAAATAAAAGTATATCATGAATATATCCTATTAGATGGTGAAAACCAATACAAGTAATAGGTAAGTAAATTATTCAAACTTGTGAAACAATAGATAGTAAGAGATAACTCTGAGTTATATGAGGTAGTATAGACCATGATGAGTCAATCATGGGAGGTAAGGAGGAGAGATGGGAATAAAATATGCCTACTTACAGGGTAGAGATAGAAATCGTATATGATTCACCTGAGGATCCTTATGTGATAAACATCTAAAGTAATTAGGAGAAGTACAATCAGAAATCAAGTACTAAACAATAGTGCAATAATTGTGTTCCAAAACAATGGGAAGTGTGCCAACCACATCATGACCATAGTTTTTATGATAATATAAACACTTGGAAGTGTAGGAGCTATATTTCCTTAGTAGGTGTTTAGAGTAGCAATGTTCGAACCTAGACATATTATGTGAGATAGTCCTCAATAAAAATGGAAGCTAAGTCAATACTTCCAAAGAAAATTAGGTTAACCACAACTATCCTAGACCACTTTGTTTCAAGTTTATCTCATTGCAAATGTGCAATCAAGGTAAAGGTTGAGACAAATAGTAGAATTCCCTATATTCGTGCTAAGTATCACGATATAAACCTATATTATGTGGTGTTCTATACTACACATCAGAGCCTGATGTTTAGAGATGTCTTACTCAACAACCATATTCAGGCTTATGATGGTGTGTATTATAAGCACAAAGCTGAATCTTCTTGGATTTATTGGATTTTCATTGTTTGACTAGATCCATACATGAAGTTGACTTTGATATGCAAATGCATGTTGCAATATCAAGTTCTTAATTGGTGTTATAGATCTAGAGGGTAATGGTATTCGTGTGAGGAAGTGACGAATTCTGGAGATTCTGAAGACAAGATGAAGGTTCACCAGATAAAGGAAACAAAGTTGTGGGAAGCAACCACAATATTCAGAAGGAAGTACCAATCAAAACTCATGCTTTACCTCAACAGAGGAGTACTTTAGTACGGAAGAAGCATGAAGGTGAGAAATATGGTGATTATGGTGAAGCTGAAGCAGATCCATAGTCAACATAGAAAAGGGAATGCATGGGAAATCACTTAGGATACTATATTCATAGTGTCAGCTAGTGGTTTTTCTGCAAAATAAACCCTGAATGAAGGAAGATGATTTAGGATACTATAGCAGATATAAGAAGAACATAGTTGATATCAGAAGACCACAATTGGTATAGTATCAATACTGCGAGATAAAGTAGAAGATGTCTCGTCCAGTTGATCAGAACCTATAATAGAATCCATTTTTAGATATCAAATAGCCACAGTTAGTATAATAACCACAGCTGGTATCAGTTGGTATTACAAATAGTCCATGATTTAATTATTTGTAACAAAAGTTTGTGAACAAATAACAATCTTATCAGCCAAATAGCTAGATCTATAAACATTTAGTCAAAGGATTCACATTGGATGTCCACAATTGAGTGGATACACCACAAAGATTCTTCGCAAAACCTTAGAGGAATATAAATTATAAACAAGACCTATACCAATATTCTAATCATAAGTCCAATAGTTGGAAGAAAAAGAGTTGAAGACCATAAGAAAACTCTAAGGGGTAGAGTGAAGATTGAGTTGGATGTACAATGACTCAATACTTTAAGCAAGATAGAAGAAGAAGGTCTGAACTGAGAGGAAGTTCGATCTTATTTTCATAAGATTATCAAACACTACTGTCAGAAGGATGTCAGACCAGAAGCCGAGGTTTATACCTCGAGGAAGTAAGAAGTGGACTATAACTTGAGAAAGTGAGTAATATTTACTCAGAAGTACGGAAGCTCAAGTAAGCCAAGTTTAATGAAGTTGGACGAAGGAAATACCATAGACCAATAAAGCCCAAGATGGCCAATAAATGAAGAAGATGGACCATATGAAAACTAAAGTCCATTCGAAAGATTCCTTTCATGGAACCTAAAGAACCTAAAAAAGTTATAGGTATCAATTCTAAACCATGATTGATGGACTAAATGAGTCTAACCCATTCTTAGAGGAATAAACCATCATGATCATTTCCATGGTAAGTATCTTACCAAGTACCATTATTGCAAGTTTGGTAGTAAGGGAAAACAAAGACCTATTTTATCAAATAGGAGAATGTTATCCAATTAGTCCTCAATAAAGACTGCCAGGACAAGAAGAAGTCCCAATCATTGAATCTTCAATGAGAAAGGAAACAAGATTATGATATTGAAAGAAATCAAATAAGTAAAGTTAGAAGCCATGGTTCAGAGACAGATATTATTAGATTCCAGAGAAAAATTATAGAACTGGAGTAAGAAACTAAGGATCAAAGACAGACACTATTGGATTCCAGGAAGAATCTGGACAAGGGATATATTCAATTGTATCTAGTGAGATCACCACGGAGTTCGAGAAATGTCGTAGTCTGCACAAGTCAGATCCACACTCCGAAACGTGAGAGAGTTCAAACTTCGAGGATGAAGTTTAGTTTAAGGGGTAGAGACTGTAATATCCCAGGTATTGGGGTTACAAAAATAGAGGAAACAGATGTGTGCATTGCATTCATGCATAGAAAATGCAGGGAATTTTCGCGCTTTAAAGTAAAACGATCCACGATGACTCGAAGTTTCACTTGACTTTGGTGGAATTGAAGTAGCTCATCAAGTCAAGCACTATAAACCTCAATGTGACTTTGTTAAAACCTTGTTTTGGGTAGAGATGATTTGATCTAAGGGGTTAGATCAAATGGAATTAATATTCAACACAACAATAATTTACTTAATGATCAATTGCTTGATCTTATAAAAGATTATAATATGGGAATCCTTGTCATAGAATATGAACACCAATTCAATGGTAAATCAAGTAACAATAAAATGAAGAAACCATTCTTCACTTATCTTTTCCATATCTTAAAACAAATCCATGATCCTACCATACACCTCATGGTATTGATTCCACTTAAAACATGGAATCATGACAAGGAGATCAACTTTAGAAATATATATATTCTTCTCTACTCCAAATAGTTTTACATCCAACCTAAAGAGGTGAGAGTCCTATTTTATTTAGGGAAGCAATGATAAACCTTGAGGCAAATCTTGAATATAAATATCCATATGATCACAACATTATCTTCAAGAGGAACCCTAGAGTATTATTCAAGCCTTCCCATATGAGAGAGAACATTTATTCTAAACCTAGCTTTACCTAGTAATGAACAAAGGACAACCTTTGAACCAAAGTATTAGGTTGTAAACCATTTCCCTTGGAGTGGTGAGATAACCTAATATCACATGGAATAATACCATATCCATGAATGGATAAAATAAGGAGGAGATTAACTCAATCAAGATAGCCAAGTGGAGTTTTAGACTTAATAACTATTGAGATATTGTGATTACACCATAAACCTAGAATAACCATTTCTTTATAAGAGAGCCCAAGCTATGGTGTTACACTCAAGTAGTTGAGGCAACACTTGAATGTGAGGAAGAGAACTATCCATATACCAGATGACCATATCATCATTGTTTGATTAGAACCCTAACATAATATCTCTGGCATTCTCCTGGGATATAAAGTATTGGGGCAACCATAACCATGTCCATTCAAGAAATTATAAAATAAGTTCTATACCTTAATTGATCAAGACAATACTTAACCTTGGGAGTGAGAAACCTAATTCTTGAGAGATCCCTAGGAATCCAAACCTTGATCATTATAAATTGAGTGATGATCATAAACCCTAAGAACTTGAGGTAGAGATATTAAGAACAAGTGGATCATGCTTAATCCATGATCATGCTCTTGAGGTATGTGATGATAAGTTAAAACCTAATAGGACAAGTAGATATCATTTACCACATGAAATTATAGGGAGATCAATAGTAAGCAACCCTAAGCTTATATCCTAACTTTAACTTGTGAATCACTTGGTGATCATAAGTACAATTCTACCACATCTACATTCCACTTATCTTTCACTTCAGAACCACAAGAAAACTTTTAGGGTAAAACTCTATACTTTATAAGGTGAGAAACCATATATCCATATGACCAAAGTTAACTATAAAAAAGAACTATAACCAATGTAGTTACTTAAATGATAAATTGAGGTTAATAATAGAAGCCAATTGGTAGAAGATAAAACTAATTCTCAATATCTGAGTAACTAGAGGAGAACATAAAATGTTAAGCAAACAACCACCTTATCATGGTTAGGGTAGATTAAACCCTAGCACATGCAATATGGTGTTAATTCATCTCTGTAACCTAGAATTAAACCTCAACCCTAGTTTATGTATCACTATGGTGATCATAATATAAACCAGGCCATAATTGAGATTCAAACCAGTTGCCATTAGGTAAATATAATTAGAACCCTAGAATTGCTCACTAATTAAAATCTTATGCTTCCATTCTTCAACACAAGAAAAACCTTGTTCTACATTATATGGTTAAAACCATATGTGTAGTGATCAACTAATGATCTTGGGAACCAAGAACAACCATGATGGAACAATACCTACCCTAGATCCTTTCAATGATAATAATAGTGTTAACTTTACAAGGGGCTTGTAATGGAAAACATAAAACCCTAATAGATTTAATGCTCACATAAAATCATATGTGAACAACCAATTTCTCAAATAGAAACCAACTCCTTATAACTAACTCTGAAATACTTTGAGTTGAGATTATCAACTCTATTAATTCCAAATAGATGTGATTCATATAGAAAAGGAAATTAAAATGAGAATACAAACTCATGTTTAATTGCTATATTGAATAAGCCCATATATGTAAAATTTAATCAACTATAAAATACTTTCCTCAATTGGGAGAGTGGTGTAATAGTCATTGCACTAGATACGCAGTAAATTCCAATTGTTTAACACCTGCAAAATAAGAAGATTCAAATTTGAATTATAAAAACCAGAATTGAAAACAGAAAAAGAAGAGAAGGGGGAAAAACTCACCTGGACCTTACCTGGCACGCAGCCCAGCAGCAGCCTGGCCGAGGCAGCCCAGGGCAGCCCAAGGCCTAGCCCCAAACCACAGCCCAACACTGGCCCGTACCCCTTCGCTCCAGATAAACATGAAGGGGACGAGAGCGTCTTCGTCTCCTTCATCTCTGCGCCACGGGAGAGCGCCACGGCGCCGGTCAGCTCCACGTCCCGCGTCGTCGCCGCCGATGCTGACCGCCAGCACACGGCCGAGAAGCTATCAAGCGCGCAGGAGCCCTTCTATTTCCCCTCCTCTGCTCAAATTCTGTCCCAAATGGAAACCCTAGCCCGTACGGCCTCCGGCCATCGCCGTCGGCCGGGACATCCCCGTGCCTCGTCGTGACCACCATCGGAACCGCCATCCTCGACATGGTCTCTGTGCGCGAGGAATCGAGCCGAAGCTCCCGCCAGCGACCACGCCTGGCCGTCTTATCCGACGCCGGTGGTGGCTCAATCTGGCGAACCAAGCCATCTCCGACCACGCCGTCACGCGCATCATGCTCCTGGTGAGCTACTGATCTCCCTAGCATGATCGCTGAGCTCGATTGCATGCCGTAGAGCCCCCGCGTCGCTAGCCCGTATGTGCCGCCGCAGCACCTCGTCGCCGGGCACGCTCCGGTGACCAAATCGGAGCGGCGCCACCACCAATCAATTCGTCTTGATGCCCTCGTTCGTTTGAGCCTACGCACATCCCCGCGGGAACCCTGTATCGCCGGCGCCATCCACCACTGGCCGCCGGCAGAGCTCATGGTTGCCACATCGGCACCATGTGGCAACCAGCGTGGCTTAGCCCCACCAGTCAGTGACTGTGTGGGTAGAGTCACCGGGTACATTTAGTCATTTCCTTGTTTTAATTTAAATCCCATTTTTCCAGAAACTTCAAATGAATTCATAAAATTCATAATAACTCAGAAAAATGAAAATAAGATATCAAAATTCTTAGAAAAGCAAACTCTATCCAATAAAAATATAAAATGAAATTTTTATTTTTAATAAAAATTCAATTATTTAATCCTTGTTATTTAAGCCTTTTATATTAATTCTAAATTCAATTAAACTTCAATAATTAGGAAAACTATCTAAAATAAATAAAAACCAGTAAGATAAATAAAGAAAACCTTAACACTAATTTTCTTTATTTGTAAATTATTTAATCCTTAATATTAGAATTTAAACCCTAATTAATAATTACCCTAATTATTAATTGTTTAAAAATAATAAAATGCCAAATTCAGTATTATTTTTATTTCAAAGTTATTAATAACTTCAACTTTAAAAATGAAGTTATTAATCTTAGAACTATATGGTAAATAGCAAACCCTAATTTCTTATTGAATGGTATTACAACATTATCATTGCTTGTGAAACCCTAAAACCCTAACACCATTAGGAAACCTAGCTCCATTAATTCATATGAACCCTAATTTGTTTCTAACCTAAACCCTAGGTTAGGATATGTGATCATGATATTTTCCTTTTGATCCATAGAACCAAAATTAGCAAATAAATACTTGCCATGTTCACATAAAATGTAGAAAACCTATCACTAATATATGGGTATCCCATATATTCATCTTCATCAGACTTAAATAATCAAGTTGGGTCAACCAAGTGTAAACCCTAGATCCTATTACTCAAATTCATCATTCTTATTCATTCCTATGTAGCATCACATCAATGTGATGAACCTCAGGAGCAACTATGCCAAATCTTGAACATTACCTAACCATATTCCACTAAACCCTACTAGTGTTGGATACTCATCAACCATCCTATTTAGGAGCCAATTATTCCTTACTCAACAGAACCAATAGTAAAACCTAGACCACCTCAACCCTAATTGATATACTTCTTATTATTTAAGAAGTAGGTTCTTCAAAAGTTATTCTTTTGAAGAGAATAAGGAATCATCATCAACCCTGCTTATAAGGACCTATAAACCCTAGCTAGCTATCATCAACAAGATGAACCAACCTTGATAGAAACTATGTATAAATAATTGCTTAGGAAACCTAGACCTAACTCAACCTTATAAGTCCTAGGTGCTGATGAATCCAACATTGTTGGGATCCATCCAATACTTACTCCAGAAATTAGATGAAACCATAGTCAACCATAGCACCCCACCAACCTACTTATCATACTTGTTCTTTATCAAAGAACATGTTCTTCAAAAGTTATTCTTTTGAAGTATATGATAATTAATCATTAACCATGCCATATAGTGCTAAAACCAATCACTATTCATTACATGTTAGGATTATACCAAATGTTATAGTTGTGTGCTATTAATATTATTATTATCATATATTGCAACACCTGTTATGATACCATGTAACCACACCTGAATAAGAACCTTGTATGAGAATCATTCTAAAAGTGAAACACACCCTGAACCAATCATTACAACTCACTGATCCTAAATCATCGGGGATAGGTCACGCTTAGAGCGATTGCATCTCATACTTATGCATTATTGCATCCTTGCCAATCTTTTAAACATCGTCCTTACCGGACGATGATGCTATTTCAGAATTTGGAGTTATTGCGTATCGAAGACCTTGCCGCATAATCTTGCGGTCAAGAAAGGCAAGTTCATCGCTTGCTCATGTCATTTGAGTATTTTTACCAAATTACTTGCAAAGTACTATGTTTATCACTATCGCATGAAAAGCAAAACCACTATTTTCATAACTATGAATATGACTATGTGGTGGGCAATGGAACCATGGATTGTGTTGATATGGTGGAGGTTCCATTGCAAGGGTTTATATCCATCTAGGATTAATAACAAATGTCGTCCAGTGATTCTTGTGCCGTAATACCCGTGTTAACCATAAGATCCGGAGTGGGACGGAGTAGTCAAAAGTGTTTCCACCTCTCGTTCATCAACGGATGCGCTTTACCGTAGACACTTGTATCCGTCGGGGCAAGAGGTAGGGCGGGGAAGCCTTAAGTCCCCACGGCATAGTCTGTAGACACTTGTCGCTCGAAGAACAAGCGGTAGGCTGGGGAAGCCTTAAGTCCCCACGGTATTGTGGTCTATGATGGGTTGCAGCTACCGGCGAAGGAGTTTGGTTAACGAGTCCCAAACTGTTGTCGTGGTCGGGGTCCACCCGTGAGTGGGAATAATGGGACCGGCGAGGACCCAGGGTCGGGGTATGCAACAAAGGGTGGGTGTTCGAGGTAGCGGAGGAACATGATTGGCTAGACCTTATACCGGGCCTCACACCAAAGGAAGTGTGGATGAGAACTAGACTCGGTTGGCACCAAGGTTAAGATCTCTTATGGGTAAAGCAACACACCTCTGCAGAGTGTAAAGAACCGTGACCTGTCACTCCCTATTCCGGGATATGGAACTGCGAACGCGGCCGGAAAGGAGCTCCATGAAGTTCTAGTAAACCGGTGAAGGACGACGGACATAGTTCTTCGAATAAAAGCAACCTTTTGAAGAAATGGTTATGAAAACCTGCATTGGTATTAGACTTTCCGGTCTAATGCTGTAGCTAGTGCATTAAACACCTCTTTCCTATAATGAACTTGTCGAGTACGCTCGTACTCATCCCACTCTTAAATCCCCTGCTTAGATATGGAGGCATCGAAGGAGGATCTACAGTACAACTCGAAGACCGAGGAGTCAACAACTACTTCAAGGAAAAGGAACCTGTCAGAAGAGTCAGATACCACATCCAACAAAGAGAAAACCTAGTTTAGCCATAGAAGGGAACTAGCTTCCTAAACCTAGCTCCTACTTAGCGAGAATATATTCTTAGCCTCTATAGCTAGTGAAATACTCTACAAATGGAGTTCGTGATAAGACTAGACTACGAGTCGTTCTTCCGGAGTTTATTTGCAGCTTTACCTCATTGTAAAGTAGGAGGCTATGATAATCTTATGTAATGGAGTCAATGTTGTAATTCTATAGACATGCCTTGGACCCGCATATGTTTCTGTTGTACCACTCTGAGCGATATAATACTGGTGGAACGGTGTTTCATTGGTGTTATATTAGACTTGCATACTACACCATGCAGTGGTATGCCGGGTCACCATGGACTCCACCTTCCCCTTTGGGTGGCCGGCCATGGAGGTGGAGTCCACCATGGACTCCACCTTCCCCTTTGGTTGGCCGGCTAGGGTTGGTGGAGTCCATCCGGGACTCCACCTTCCATGGTGATTTCTTTCGGAAGGTTCTAGAACATTCTAGCGCCTTCCATAAATGCACCGGATCATTTCCAAACTTGGAAAGTGACTTCCTATATATGAATCTTATTCTCCGGACCATTCCGAACTCCTCGTGATGTCCTGGATCCCATCCGAGACTCCGAACAACATTCGAACTCCATTCCATATTCCATATCTACTTATAACGACATCAAACCTTAAGTGCGTCACCCTACGGTTCGAGAACTATGCGGACATGATCGAGACTCCTCTCCGATCAATAACTAATAGCGGGAACTGGAAATCCATAATAGCTCCCACATATTCAACGATGACTTCGTGATCGAAAAAACCATTCACATACGATACTGATTCCCTTTGTCACGCGATACTTTACTTGTCCGAGGTTCGATCATCGGTATCTCCATACCTAGTTCAACCTCGTTACCGACAAGTACTCTTTACTCATACTGTGGTATGTCATCTCTTGTGACCTAGTCACATGCTTGCAAGCTAATTAGACGACATTCCACCGAGAGGGCCCAGAGTATATCTATCCGTCATCAGGATGGACAAATCCCACTCTTGATCTGTATGCATCAACCCACACTTTCCGAATACTTAATCCCATCTTTATAACCATCCATTTACGCAATGGCGTTTGATGTAATCAAAGCATCCTTCCGGTGTAAGTGATTTACATGATCTCGTGGTCGAAGGACTAGGTAACTATGTATCGAAAGCTTATAGCAAGTTGAACTTAATGACTTGATCTCATGCTATGCTTACTATGGGTGTGTCCATCACATCATTCACCTAATGATATGATCTTGTTATTAATAACATCCGATGTTCATGATCAGGAAACCATGATCATCTATTTAATCAACAAGCTAGTTAAATGAGAGTTTTGCTAGGGACTCTGGTTGTTTACACAACACACATGTATCCATGTTTCCGGTTAATACAATTATAGCATGGAGTGTAAACATTTATCATGAACACTAAGATATAATAATAAATATTTTATTATTGCCTCTCGGACATATCTCCAACAAGAGAAAATATCATACAATAGTAGGTTATGTAAATAAAAGAGTAGTTACCTTAGTCCATTTAGCAAATTAGTAGAAATATCAACTTCATGGATGTAAGACTGGAACATGAGTTTTCCCCGAATATCACTGATTAAAATGCATCTACAATTCTACATATATCTATATCTAAACAAAAGTGAAACACCTATTTTTAGACGAACTCCTCCTTCATGTCAAACCCTTAAGGTCAGTGTATGTCCTGATCTATAACATCCCAGGTTTTGAGGTTAGAAGAAGAGAGAATACAGAAGTGTACACTGAGGCATTCATGCATAGAAAATTTGGGAAATTTTCACGCGTTCATTTAAAACACAAAGAGAACGAGGTTTCCCTCACGTCGATGGAATTGATTTAGCTCATCGGTGTGGGTGCGATAAATTTCGTCATGACCTTTATTGAACTATTTGGTCTTGGGGAAACAATTTGAACTCATTTCAAATATGGATAATAGCGATTCAAATATGAATAATAAGAATTCAAATAAGAATTTGAATTTCCCAATAATCATATCACATGAAGTATTGAGATCAAATACAAATTAAAAATTCAAAACAACTAAATGAATTAAACTTTATTACAACCTTTATCATCCAATATTTACAAGTCTCTTAAAGAGAAATAAAAATTCCAAGTTAAAAAGAAATTGTATTACAAAAGAATAAAAAAGAATTCCTAAACTAAATCTTGGTCTTTCCAATCTCCCAATATTTTCTTTTCCTGCAATGAGAGAAACAAAACAAAGACAAAAGGAAAATAAATTGTGTTATGGTTAAAATGTCGCCATCATCAAGGATGAGGCATTTTGATATTGGAACTCAACTACTAGACATTAGGAACTTGTCCTAATATCTAAATTGTGGATTAGAGGGATCAATTTCAATCTATAGGCAGCTTTGTGAATCATGTTTCATCTCTGGATTATAAAAGTGATAAATGGATTTTTTTTTGTAGCATTAGGCAAGAGTGAGCAAATAGGCAACAGGGACAAGTGACATTATTTGATCCATATCAAAGAAGGGACAAGGCAACAATATTTGGTCCAATTATCTTAGGCAAGAAAGTAACATATTAATCCCTCTAACCTAATCAAGTTCCTCTATAGAGAAAGCCTGGAAATTTTACTGGATCATTTCTGACATGGAAAAGTCAATATGATCCTAAGTCAACTAACCATATAAGCCACTTAATAATTAAGCAAAGCTTAATTAAATCTTAGGGGAACACTTGAATATTTAGTCCACACAATAGTATTAGCCAACAAGAATTAATCCACTTAACAATACCAAGAATAAAGGCCAACAGGGGATAAGAGCAACCTGAGCATGAGGAAGAGAAAAGCAATTTGCCAACTAAAATATCAGCCATTACTTGCACTAGGGAGAAGTCACCCAGCTTGGTAACTTGTAGCCAACACCACAAAGACAACCAACAGCTTGTGTGCATGCAAATGGGGAGTCACCACTCAGGTGTCACCACCTCAATCAGTTCTCCACGGTATAAAAGCTATGACGAATCCAACCAACTGAACCACATATCTTTGAGTAGCACATATACTTCCAGTAGCACCAAAGATCTCTCATTAAAGCAAAAGCAGTACCAGTAACTCATCTAGCAACCCAATTAGCAGCCATTATCCAGGTGATACCACCAAGAACAACAATTTCGATCAATAGCTAGGACTAGTAAGAAATAGAAGAAGCCGAAGAAAGCATGCCACTAGGAACTGGACATATCAGAAGCTAGAAAAAGAAGCTACCAAGTACATCATCACTTAAATCCAACCACCCTGCAACTGGATCTAGTCCAAGAGGATTAGAAGGAATGATTTCTCTCAGACTTTCATAGAACTTCTATGCATGATCATCATCGAGATTTAGAGATGGCACATGTGAGTATCTGTCCTTATTACCATTTTGTGCCTCAACCTTTGCATCATTGGCAAGACTACAAAAATCAAGCTAGAATTTGTTCATATCAATCATAACTCATAGAAATATTGGTAGAAGGGATGATTCTCAGATTAACATAGAAGTGCTATGCTATTTCATCATAGAATTGAACAAACCAAAATAAATAGTATATGTTCTTAATAAAGCATTTAGCCTCAGACTTTTGCATCACTAGCAAGACCAAGGAAGCAAGCTAGATCTATTCTTATTAGTTACTAGTCAGAAGAGAGAAAGCCAGGGAGTTGGTGTAACATCCCAAAATATTCTAAATTTTGGAATGTAAAAATAAATAAATTTAGTTGATTGAATTGTTTGTCTTTGTTGAAATTTCATAAGGAATTAAAACTTTTGAGTTTTATTTAAAATCCTTTTTCAAAATAAGTTTTCACAAAGATTTGCTTTCAAAGTAATTCCAAACCAAACCAAATCCTGTTTCATGGTTTTGAAATCATATAAGATTCTATTTTGAGACAAAAAGCCCAAACCTTATTTTGAAATATCAATGCCCAAGTAGCCATATAAAGCGTTATATTTATAATAACATTTTTGTAATTTGGTTTTTGACCAAAATGAGTTTTATAAGGTTTTGAGTCGTTTTGACTTCAATATCAAAGTCCATGTTGAAATAAAATCTGCAGAAGGTTTCAGTTTCGTTAAATATTTTAATTGCTTGATTTTATAAAATATAAATTATATTTCTAGATTTTGCTAATAGTCTATTAGGCTAAGTGCACAAAATATATATACCATGTGCTTGTTTGGACTGAAATAGTGTTCCATATAGTCCACATACTGTACACTAATTTTTACAGAACCTTCATGTTTGGTTTCTCTAAAATTGGATACCTAAAACTGAAACTAGAAAATGTAAAATACAAATCGAAACTAGAAAAGAATGAAAGAGAAAGAACGTCCGGCCGGGCCGGCCGAGTTAGAACCGCGCACGCGCGCGTGCGAGCCAGCATCGGCTTGGCGAGCACGACCCGCGTTGCTTTGCTTCCTTCTCTCGGTTCCTTCCTTTTCTTTATTGCTGACAGCTGGGGCCCATGAATCATCAACAACCTCCAGCCAAAGTCCATCTCCTGAACTCGTTCGTAACAGACTCCGCAAATGTCCCGATTTCTTGGCCGATTCTGTTTCGATTTCGTGCCTCCTTCTCCACGACATTCCCCTATAAATACCTCATATTCTCCTCTGTTTTTGGCCCCAAAAATCCCTATGTTTGATTGCTTGGATATGATTACTTTATAAGTGAGTGGAATATCATGTCATGAGTATGTATTAGTTGAAAGGTTAGTTTTGAGTTGACAAAACAATTATTTTGGGGCGGATATGAATAGTACTTGAGAAGGTTGTAGGTCGACCGACATGGTAAGGGCTTTGATCCTGACTTACTGACATGTATAGGTCGAGTGGCATGGTAAGGGCATGGAGCCTGACTTACTGACATGTACACTGGTAGTGAGTGGCATGGCAAGGGCGTTGAGCCTGACTTACTGACATGTACACTGGTGGTGGCATGGTAAGGGTATTGAGCCTGACTTGCTGACATGTACACTAGTGGAATGGAGATTGGCATGGCAAGGGCGTTGAGCCTGACTCACTGACATGTACACTGATGGTGGCATGGTAAGGGTATTGAGCCTGACTTGCTGACATGTACACTAGTGGAATGGAGATTGGCATGGCAAGAGCATTGAGCCTGACTTACTGACATGTGCGATGAAGAAAAGGAGATTAGCATGGTAGGGGCCCTGAGCTTGGCCTACTCACATGTGCACTATAGGAGTTCGGAGATTAAAATCGCTGGGATAAAAACTAGGATGATAATATGATTGCTTTGTGCAAAACAAAAGTTTGAACCCTCGCCTTGAAAATGTACTTGATAGGTTTGTTATACGTCTCTGATACGTCTCCAACGTATCGATAATTTCTTGTGTTCCATGCCACATTATTGATGTTATCTACATGTTTTATGCACACTTTATGTCATATTCGTGCATTTTCTGGAACTAACCTATTAACAAGATGCCGAAGTGCCGATTCGTTGTTCTCGCTGTTTTTGGTTTCAGAAATCCTAGTAAAGAAATATTCTCGGAATTGGACGAAATAAAAGCCCGGAGGCCTATTTTCTCACGAAGCTTCCGAAGTCCGAAGGAGAGACGAAGAGGGGCCACGGGGGAGCCAAACCCTAGGGCGGCGCGGCCCCCCTGGCCGCGCGGCCCTGTGGTGTGGGGCCCCCGTGCCGCCTCTCGACTTGCCCTTCCGCCTACTTAAAGCCTCCGTGACGAAACCCCCAGTACCGAGAGCCACGATACGGAAAACATTACTGAGACGCCGTCGCCGCCGATCCCATCTCGGGGATCCTCGGAGATCGCCTCCGGCACCCTGCCGGAGAGGGGAATCATCTCCCGGAGGACTCTACACCGCCATGGTCGCCTCCGGAGTGATGAGTGAGTAGTCTACCCCTGGACTATGGGTCCATAGCAGTAGCTAGATGGTTGTCTTCTCCCCATTGTGCTATCATTGTCGGATCTTCTGAGCTGCCTATCATGATCAAGATCATCTATCTGTAATTCTATATGTTGCGTTTGTTGGGATCCGATGAATAGAGAATACTTGTTATGTTGATTATCAAAGTTATGCTTATGTGTTGTTTATGATCTTGCATTCTCTCCGTTTCTAGTAGAGGCTCTGGCCAAGTTTTTACTTTTAACTCCAAGAGGGAGTACTTATGCTCGATAGTGGGTTCATGCCCGCATTGACACCGGGACAGGTGACAGAAAGTTCTAAGGTTGTGTTGTGCTGTTGCCACTAGGGATAAAACATTGATGCTATGTCTAAGGATGTAGTTGTTGATTACATTACGCACCATACTTAATGCAATTGTCTGTTGCTTTGCAACTTAATACCGGAGGGGGTTCGGATGATACCCTGAAGGTGGACTTTTTAGGCATAGATGCAGTTGGATGGCGGTCTATGTACTTTGTCGTAATGCCCAATTAAATCTCACTATACTCATCATGATATGTATGTGCATTGTCATGCTCTCTTTATTTGTCAATTGCCCAACTGTAATTTGTTCACCCAACATGCTGTTCGTCTTATGGGAGAGACACCTCTAGTGAACTGTGGACCCCGGTCCAATTCTCTTTACTCGAAATACAATCTACTGCAATACTTGTTTTTACTCGTTTTCTCTCGCAAACAATCGTCTTCCACACAATACGGTTAATCCTTTGTTACAGCAAGCCGGTGAGATTGACAACCTCACTCGTTTCGTTGGGGCAAAGTAGCTTGGTTGTGTTGTGCAGGTTCCACGTTGGCGCCGGAATCTCCGGTGTTGCGCCGCACTACATCCCGCCGCCATCAACCTTCAACGTGCTTCTTGGCTCCTCCTGGTTCGATAAACCTTGGTTTCTTTCGAGGGAAAACTTGCTGCTGTGCGCATCATACCTTCCTCTTGGGGTTGCCCAACGAACGTGTGAAATACACGCCATCAAGCTCTTTTTCGGCGCCGTTGCCGGGAGATCAAGACACGCTGCAAGGGAGTCTCCACTTCTCAATCTCTTTACTTTGTTTTTGTCTTGCTTAATTTTATTTACTACTTTGTTTGCTGCACTAAATCAAAATACAAAAAAATTAGTTGCTAGTTTTACTTTATTTGCTATCTTGTTTGCTATATTGAAAACACAAAAAAATTAGTTTACTTGCATTTACTTTATCTAGTTTGCTTTATTTACTATTGCTAAAATGGCTACCCCTGAAAATACTAAGTTGTGTGACTTCACTAGCACAAATAATAATGATTTCTTATGCACACCTATTGCTCCACCTGCTACTACAGCAGAATTTTTTGAAATTAAACCTCGCTTTATCGAATCTTGTCATGAACAATCAATTTTCCGGTGTTAGTTCCGATGATGCTCGCTGCCCATCTTAATAATTTTGTTGAACTATGTGAAATGCAAAAATATAAAGATGTAGATGGTGATATTATTAAACTAAAATTGTTCCCTTTCTCATTAAGAGGAAGAGCTAAAGATTGGTTGCTATCTCTCGCCTAAGAATAGTATTGATTCATGGACTAAATGCAAGGATGCTTTTATTGGTAGATATTATCCCCTGCTAAAATTATATCTTTGAGGAGTAGCATGATGAATTTTAAACAATTAGATACTGAACATGTTGCTCAAGCTTGGGAAAGAATGAAATCTCTCGGTTAAAAATTGCCCAACCCATGGATCGACTACTTGGATGATCATCCAAACCTTCTATGCAGGACTAAATTTTTCTTCGCGGAATTTATTGGATTCAGCTGCTGGAGGTACCTTTATGTCCATCACTCTTGGTGAAGCAACAAAGCTTCTTGATAATATGATGATCAACTACTCTGAATGGCACACGGAAAGAGCTCCACAAGGTAAGAAGGTAAATTCTGTTGAAGAATCCTCTTCCTTGAATGATAAGGTTGATGCTATTATGTCTATGCTTGCGAATGATAGGACTAATGTTGATCCTAATAATGTTCCATTAGCTTCATTGGTTGCACAAGAAGAACATGTTGATGTAAACTTCATTAAAAATAATAATTTCAACAACAATGCTTATCGGAACAATTCTAGTAATAACTATAGGCCATATCCTTATAATAATGGTAACGGTTATGCTAATTCTTATGGGAATTCTTACAATAATAATAGGAATACACCCCCTGGACTTGAGGCCATGCTTAAAGAATTTATTAGTACACAAACTGCCTTTAACAAATCTGTTGAGGAAAAGCTCAATAAAATTGATATTCTTGTTTCTAGAGTTGATAGTCTTGCCTCCGATGTTGATCTTTTGAAATCGAAAGTTATGCCTAATAGGGATATTGAAAATAAAATTGTTACTACAGCAAATGCCATTCAAGTTAGAATTAATGAGAATATAAGATTAATGGCTGAACTGCGTGCTAGGTGGGATAGAGAAGAAAATGAAAAACTAGCTAAAGAGAAGAATATAGCTAAAGTTTGGACTATTACCACCACTAGTAATGCTAATGCTACACATGTTGCTGCACCTCCTACTCATACTAATAAAAGAATTGGTGTTAGCAATGTTTCCACTTCTAATACAAAGCGCGAAAAGCTGCTCGAAACTGCTAAAAGCTACTGAAACTTCCTGTGATAAAGTCTGCTGAAATTTTTTCCAACATTGGGGATGATGATCCCATTGCTTTAGATTATAATGGTTTGAATTTTGATGATTGCCACATCTCTGAAGTTATAAAGTTCTTGCAAAAACTTGCTAAAAGTCCTAATGCTAGTGCTATAAATTTGGCTTTCACGCATCATATTACAAATGCTCTCATAAAAGCTAGAGAAGAGAAACTAGAGCGCGAAGCCTCTATTCCTAAAAAGCTAGAAGATGGTTGGGAGCCCATCATTAAAATGAAGGTTAAAGATTTTGATTGTAATGCTTTATGTGATCTTGGTGCAAGTATTTCGTTATGCCGAAGAAAATTTATAATATGCTTGACTTGCCACCACTGAAGAATTGTTATTTGGATGTTAATCTTGCTGATCATTCTACAAAGAAACCTTTGGGTAAAGTTGATAATGTTCGCATTACCGTTAACAATAATCTTGTTCCCGTTGATTTTGTTGTCTTGGATATTGAATGCAATGCATCTTGTCCAATTATATTGGGAAGACCTTTTCTTCGAACTCGTTGGTGCTATTATTGATATGAGGGAAGGTAATATAAAATATCAATTTCCTCTCAAGAAAGGTATGGAACACTTCCCTAGAAAGAGAATGAAGTTACCTTATGATTCTATCATTAGAACAAATTATGATGTTGATGCTTCATCTCTCGATGTTACTTGATATACACTTTCTGCGCCTAGCTGAAAGGCGTTAAAGAAAAGCGCTTATGGGAGACAACCCATGTTTTTACCTACAGTACTTTGTTTTTATTTTGTGTCTTGGAAGTTGTTTACTACTGTAGCAACCTCTCCTTATCTTAGTTTTGAGTTTTGTTGTGCCAAGTTAAGCCGTTGATAGAAAAGTAAGTACTAGATTTGGATTACTGCGCAGTTCCAGATTTCTTTGCTGTCACGAATCTGAGCCCACTGCCCTGCAGGAAGCTCAGAAAATTATGCCAATTTACGTGCATGATCCTCAGATATGTACGCAACTTTCATTCAATTTGAGCATTTTCATTTGAGCAAGTCTGGTGCCATTTTAAAATTCGTCAATACGAACTGTTCTGTTTTGACAGATTCTGCCTTTTATTTCGCATTGCCTCTTTCGCTATGTTGGATGAATTTCTTTGATCCACTAATGTCCAGTAGCATTATGCAATGTCCAGAAGTGTTAAGAATGATTGTGTCACCTCTGAATATGTCAATTTATATTGTGCACTAACCCTCTAATGAGTTGTTTCGAGTTTGGTGTGGAGGAAGTTTTCAAGGATCAAGAGAGGAGTATGATGCAACATGATCAAGGAGAGTGAAAGCTCTAAGCTTGGGGATGCACCCGGTGGTTCACCCCTGCATATATCAAGAAGACTCAAGCGTCTAAGCTTGGGGATGCCCAAGGCATCCCCTTCTTCATCGACAAATTATCGGGTTCCTCCCCTGAAACTATATTTTTATTCGGCCACATCTTATGTGCTTTTTCTTGGAGCGTCGGTTTGTTTTTGTTTTTGTTTTGTTTGAATAAAATGGATCCTAGCATTCACTTTATGGGAGAGATACACGCTCCGCTGTAGCATATGGACAAATATGTCCTTGGTTTCTACTCATAGTATTCATGGCGAAGTTTCTCCTTCGTTAAATTGTTATATGGTTGGAATTGGAAAATGATACATGTAGTAATTGCTATAAATGTCTTGGGTAATGTGATACTTGGCAATTGTTGTGCTCATGTTTAAGCTCTTGCATCATATGCTTTGCACCCATTAATGAAGAAATACATAGAGCATGCTAAAATTTGGTTTGCATATTTGGTTTCTCTAAGGTCTAGATAATTTCTAGTATTGAGTTTGAACAACAAGGAAGACGGTGTAGAGTCTTATAATGTTTACAATATGTCTTTTATGTGAGTTTTGCTGTACCGGTTCATCCTTGTGTTTGTTTCAAATAAGCCTTGCTAGCCTAAACCTTGTATCGAGAGGGAATACTTCTCATGCATCCAAAATACTTGAGCCAACCACTATGCCATTTGTGTCCACCATACCTACCTATACTACATGGTATTTTCCCGCCATTCCAAAGTAAATTGCTTGAGTGCTACCTTTAAAATTCCATCATTCACCTTTGCAATATATAGCTCATGGGACAAATAGCTTAAAAACTATTGTAGTATTGAATATGTAATTATGCACTTTATCTCTTATTAAGTTGCTTGTTGTGCGATAACCATGTTTACTGGGGAACGCCATCAACTCATTGTTGAATTTCATGTGAGTTGCTATGCATGTTCGATGTGTCGGAAGTAAGGGCGATCTACACTGAGTTGAATGGTTTGAGCATGCATATTGTGAGAGAAGAACATTGGGCCGCTAACTAAAGCCATGATTCATGGTGGAAGTTTCAGTTTTGGACAAATATCCTCAAATCTCTAATGAGAAAAGAATTAATTGTTGTCAAATGCTTAAAGCATTAAAAGAGGAGTCCATTATCTGTTGTCTATGTTGTCCCGGTATGGATGTCTAAGTTGAGAATAATCAAAAGCGAGAAATCCAAATGCGAGCTTTCTCCTTAGACCTTTGTACGAGGCGGCATAGAGGTACCCCTTTGTGAAACTTGGTTAAAGCATATGTATTGCGGTGATAATCCGGGTAGTCCAAGCTAATTAGGACAAGGTGCGGGCACTATTAGTACACTATGCATGAGGCTTGCAACTTATAAGATATAATTTACGTGATGCATATGCTTTATTACTACCGTTGACAAAATTGTTTCATGTTTTCAAAATCAAAGCTCTAGCACAAATATAGCAATCGATGCTTTTCCTCTATGAGGACCATTCTTTTACTTTCAATGTTGAGTCAGTTCACCTATTTCTCTCCACCTCAAGAAGCAAACACTTGTGTGAACTGTGCATTGATTCCTACATACTTGCTTATTGCACTTATTATATTACTCTATGTTGACAATATCCATGAGATATACATGTTACAAGTTGAAAGCAACCGCTGAAACTTAATCTTCTTTTGTGTTGCTTCAATACCTTTACTTTGAATTATTGCTTTATGAGTTAACTCTTATGCAAGACTTATTGATGCTTGTCTTGAAGTGCTATTCATGAAAAATCTTTGCTTTATGATTCACTTGTTTACTCATGTCATACACATTGTTTTGATCGCTGCATTATCTACATATGCTTTACAAATAGTATGATCAAGTTTATGATGGCATGTCACTCCAGAAATTATCTTTGTTATCGTTTTACCTGCTCGGGACGAGCAGAACTAAGCTTGGGGATGCTGATACGTCTCCAACGTATCGATAATTTCTTGTGTTCCATGCCACATTATTGATGTTATCTACATGTTTTATGCACACTTTATGTCATATTCGTGCATTTTCCGGAACTAACCTATTAACAAGATGCCGAAGTGCCGATTCTTTGTTTTACGCTGTTTTTGGTTTCAGAAATCCTAGTAAAGAAATATTCTCGGAATTGGACGAAATAAAATCCCAGAGGCCTATTTTCTCACGAAGCTTCCAGAAGTCCGAAGGAGAGACGAAGAGGGGCCACGGGGGAGCCAAACCCTAGGGCGGCGCGGCCCCCTTGGCCGCGCGGCCCCGTGGTGTGGGGCCCCCGTGCCGCCTCTCGACTTGCCCTTCCGCCTACTTAAAGCCTCCGTGACGAAACCCCCGCACCGAGAGCCACGATACGGAAAACATTGCGAGACGCCGTCGCCGCCGATCCCATCTCGGGGGATCCCGGAGATCGCCTCCGGCACCCTGCCGGAGAGGGGAATCATCTCCCGGAGGACTCTACACCGCCATGGTCGCCTCCGGAGTGATGAGTGAGTAGTCTACCCCTGGACTATGGGTCCATAGCAGTAGCTAGATGGTTGTCTTCTCCCCATTGTGCTATCATTGTCGGATCTTGTGAGCTGCCTATCATGATCAAGATCATCTATCCGTAATTCTATATGTTGCGTTTGTTGGGATCCGATGAATAGAGAATACTTGTTATGTTGATTATCAAAGTTATGCTTATGTGTTGTTTATGATCTTGCATGCTCTCCGTTTCTAGTAGAGGCTCTGGCCAAGTTTTTACTTTTAACTCCAAGAGGGAGTACTTATGCTCGATAGTGGGTTCATGCCCGCATTGACACTCAGGACGATGATGGAAAGTTCTAAGGTTGTGTTGTGTCTGTTGCCACTAGGGATAAAACATTGATGCTATGTCTAAGGATGTAGTTGTTGATTACATTACGCACCATACTTAATGCAATTGTCCGTTGCTTTGCAACTTAATACCTGGAGGGGTTCGGATGATAACCTTGAAGGTGGACTTTTTAGGCATAGATGCGGTTGGATGGCGGTCTATGTACTTTGTCGTAATGCCCAATTAAATCTCACTATACTCATCATGATATGTATGTGCATTGTCATGCTCTCTTTATTTGTCAATTGCCCAAGCTGTAATTTGTTCACCCAACATGCTGTTCGTCTTATGGGAGAGACACCTCTAGTGAACTGTGGACCCCGGTCCAATTCTCTTTACTGAAATACAATCTATCGCAATACTTGTTTTTACTCGTTTTCTCTCGCAAACAATCGTCTTCCACACAATACGGTTAATCCTTTGTTACAGCAAGCCGGTGAGATTGACAACCTCACTCGTTTCGTTGGGGCAAAGTAGCTTGGTTGTGTTGTGCGGGTTCCACGTTGGCGCCGGAATCTCCGGTGTTGCGCCGCACTACATCCCGCCGCCATCAACCTTCAACGTGCTTCTTGGCTCCTCCCTGGTTCGATAAACCTTGGTTTCTTTCGAGGGAAAACTTGCTGCCGTGCGCATCATACCTTCCTCTTGGGGTTGCCCAACGAACGTGTGAAATACACGCCATCGGTCTCTAGTGATACTCGCCAATACAATTCCAAATGTATTGACCTCAGCGTGGCTGCAACGTTTTATGTTGCGGATATTCCGATGAACGAGTGAGGTTCGATGGTTAGGGTTACGAGTCTATACTCGACATGCTCGCTTCGTGGCACATGAAGACGAAGGACTCCATGCCGATATGTTTCGTTGTGAACTCGATATTGAGCTAGCCTTGTGCTATGCAATTTGTAATGTTTACTTTGTAATTACTGGATCATGCGATGTAATAAAGACCTTTGTTTCTTGGTATTACATCTTAAACTGTGTGTGCTAGCGAGTCGATCCAGGGACTAGCACATTATGCACAGAGATCCAATCCTTATCGGGTTGAATCGCTTCAGATGGTATCAGAGCATTGTATTGACTGTAGGTTCGTGACCCTAGGTTTGGAATAGAAATAGGAAAAACCTAGGATAATTTTTAGTCTAATCCTATTTTAATCCAAAAAGATGTTTGCTTTGTGAACTTCTGGTATTCTCATCTCTTCCATCTTCAAAATTGTTTTCCTCTCACCTTAGATGACCCACTTCATGAAAATCATCAAGGAGGTAGAGATGATGACCTTGTACCTGAAGTGAGGGACTGATGCTTCATGTGGTATTCTTCGACTCCGCAAGAAGGATTTTATGGAAGAGCAATGAAGAATTTGAAGGAAGACTTCGATGCATATTTGACAACTCGAAAGATACACCATAACGAGTAGATAAAGTTGAAGCATTGAATACATTAATAGAATAGACCACCACTTATTAGACCAACGATAACGTTATGATCATACTAACTTGTGGTATGACCATACTAGATTTTGTATTTGTTTGAACTAGTTTGCTTGATGTGATGAATGCTTGGTAGATTTTGTTTGTAAGATGAATTGCCTTGACTTTCTATTTTGAGTGTAGGAATTATCTTTAGAACCTTGGGTCTATTCTCATATATACCGAACCCAACAAATGTTTTCTTGACAAATCATCCTGAAGATAACCCTAGCAAAACCAACCTTGATGTTCCATATCAAGATGAATAAGCGTAGAGTGTGAGATACGTAAAACCCTAGTTAAGAATCGATAGAAATATTTTTAAAACAATTCAATAATGGGGACTGAAACATTGATTCAATTCTCCATGAATTTTTTTTTATCAAACTTGTGAGGTTGACCAAGTGTTCGAATACGAGATTCAATAAATCAAATACGGAGTAATGATCTGGGTGCAGGATGGATTGATCACCATTCCTACTACTCTTATTATTCGCTTTCGTAATGTTGACTTTGCGAATCTAGAGAGATATACCTACAAAAGATACGCTATGATAAGCCTAAGCCCTAGGGTGGATAATATTATACCCTTATAGTAGGCATATGCTGCCAAGCGTAGGACTACAATGAGATTGAACATCCAACTACAAGATAAAGATAGTGGAAGACCGTCGATGACACTAACAAGTACGAGGATGAAGGGTGTCGTGAAGTCCTCTTATCTTGGTCTTCTGATTGAATCAAAGAGTGACCCATCAGTGTCAAAAGTAGTTCAACAACCAACCATTTGGGTTAGGAACCCAACCATGAGGAAAAGTATACTCAAGTAACTTTAAAGAGAGATGTTGTTCACTATATGTGAATAAACAACAACCTATTGGATATTAACTTAGAAGCCATAGATGTTTCCTAAAGATGACCTGGTGTCAAGTCATATCCTAGGATGTGCCAAGTCATACCCAAGATAAGCTTAGCCTGAACACAAGACATGAAACTGCCTACAAAAATTTCTTTTAAGGGTGGTAGGCCATCTCAACATATCCCAAACCCTATCTTTCTTTCTAGCCTATCTCGAATCTCGAGGACGAGATTCCTTTTAAGGGTGGTAGTCTGTAACATCCCAAAATATTCTAAATTTTGGAATGTAAAAATAAATAAATTTAGTTGATTGAATTGTTTGTCTTTGTTGAAATTTCATAAGGAATTAAAACTTTTGAGTTTTATTTAAAATCCCTTTTCAAAATAAGTTTTCACAAAGATTTGCTTTCAAAGTAATTCCAAACCAAACCTAATCCTGTTTCATGGTTTTGAAATCATATAAGATTCTATTTTGAGACAAAAAGCCCAAACCTTATTTTGAAATATCAATGCCCGAGTAGCCATATAAAGCGTTATATTTATAATAACATTTTTGTAATTTGGTTTTTGACCAAAATGAGTTTTATAAGGTTTTGAGTCGTTTTGACTTCAATATCAAAGTCCATGTTGAAATAAAATCTGCGAAGGTTTCAGTTTCGTTAAATATTTTAATTGCTTGATTTTATAAAATATAAATTATATTTCTAGATTTTGCTAATAGTCTATTAGGCTAAGTGCACAAAATATATATACCATGTGCTTGTTTGGACTGAAATAGTGTTCCATATAGTCCACATACTGTACACTAATTTTTACAGAACCTTCATGTTTGGTTTCTCTAAAATTGGATACCTAAAACTGAAACTAGAAAATGTAAAATACAAATCAGAAACTAGAAAAGAATGAAAGAGAAAGAACGTCCGGCCGGGCCGGCCAAGTTAGAACCGCGCACGCGCGCGTGCGAGCCGGCATCGGCTTGGCAGCACGACCCGCGTTGCTTTGCTTCCTTCTCTCGGTTCCTTCCTTTTCTTTACTGCTCGACAGCTCGGGGCCCATGAATCATCAACAACCTCCAGCCAAAGTCCATCTCCCGAACTCGTTCGTAACAGACTCCGCAAATGTCCCGATTTCTTGGCCGATTCTGTTTCGATTTCATGCCTCCTTCTCCACGACATTCCCCTATAAATACCTCATATTCTCCCCTGTTTTTGGCCCCAAAAATCCCGATTTTTGTGCGCCGCCAGGCTGCCAAATTTGCTCGCTGGAGCTCTGAGCCGCCGCCGCCATTGTAGCTCGAGATCGAAGTTCTCCGTCGCCCCCTCCCTATCTTTCACTCCATCTTTCTCCTATCGCTCGACCACGTTGGCTCACCCTTTTTGCCCCATCTGCGCGAGCATGGAGCCGCCCGGGATACGTCGCCGGAGCATCGCCGGAGTTCAACGCTTCTACAGCCATGTTCGAGTTGATTCCGGCGACAGAGAGGTACCGCGCCGCTCCTTTCTAGCCTCTACTGGTTCCTCTTGACCTCACACGCCTCCTATATCCTCCTTTTAGTTTATTATACCGCACACGAGTACCGTCGTCCGAAGGAAGCCGTCAACATTGCCATTACATTCGTGCATCGCGACCACGGGAGGAAGAGAAGCACGTCGTCGAGCACAACAACAGATTCCCCGCGTCATGCTGTTTGTCGTCGTCCACTTCACCGAGCCTGTAAACCACCGAAGCAGCATCGCCGAGGACACCCACGCGCAGCAGCACCGCCCACATTCTCAGCATGGTTGAGCACTGCAGGTATTGCCATCGTGTGCACAGTTTAGGTAGATTAAAACAGATCTATCTTAGGCCGTTAGATCTTATTTGGACGGTCCATGTTAACCCATTAACTGAATCCGGTGTCAGGACACGCACGGACACTTGACCGATCGGTCAGTTTGCAGTTTTTGTACTAGCTCACAGCCAACTTTAAAATTCTATATCAAATCATTCATAACTCGGTTTTAGACGATTCTTCTTGCATTGAGTTTATAATTAAATTCTCTACGACTTTCCTGTAGAGAGATTCTCCATCCGATAAACTTTTCCGGACAACTTTTCGACAATATTAAAATTTAACCGCGACGTGTTTAATCATGTAAACATTATAGGAAAGTGTTCACGTGACCAAATATAGCAAACAATATACCCCTGCATTCATAAAAATGAGAAGAACACCTTGGTACGTTAGGTTGTATTTTTACGGAAGTTGCAGATTTTTAAATTTATAACTAGTACTATAGTATTTTCAATGTATTATAAATTTGGTAAACGCTTTTATTTTGATTCCAACGCCAAATTAAAGATACGGAGATTTTATATAAATTAGTACTTGTTTATAACATTTATGAAACTATTTTATATAGAAGGATATTGTCCGTGTTAACATGCCTATTTGAAATTCCTATTGAATAAACAACTTTGTTATAAAGTATTTTCAAATCTAAATTATTCCCAGAGCATGCATGCATTACTTTGTTATGTGAATTCGCTGTTTGTACTCTCTGGATATTTATTGTGATTATTGTATCATCTAGATCGTACGGAGTGTAATCGCCAGCGACAAATAAGGCAAGTTGAACTTTTGATCATAACAGATCTATTGTTTTCCTATATGTGCAGTACGATTTTAGTACAAATACATGTGTAGGATTGTTATTGATGGATTGTGTGCTATTGCTATGAAACCCGGCTTAGGATAGCCATATGTTTTTATGATTGGATTCATTTGTAGTCAACCTATGTTTGATTGCTTGGATATGCTTACTTTATAAGTGAGTGGAATATCATGTCATGAGTATGTATTAGTTGAAAGGTTAGTTTTGAGTTGACAAAACAATTATTTTGGGGCGGATATGAATAGTACTTGAGAAGGTTGTAGGTCGACCGACATGGTAAGGGCTTTGATCCTGACTTACTGACATGTATAGGTCGAGTGGCATGGTAAGGGCATGGAGCCTGACTTACTGACATGTACACTGGTAGTGAGTGGCATGGCAAGGGCGTTGAGCCTGACTTACTGACATGTACACTGGTGGTGGCATGGTAAGGGTATTGAGCCTGACTTGCTGACATGTACACTAGTGGAATGGAGATTGGCATGGCAAGGGCGTTGAGCCTGACTTACTGACATGTACACTGATGGTGGCATGGTAAGGGTATTTAGCCTGACTTGCTGACATGTACACTAGTGGAATGGAGATTGGCATGGAAAGAGCATTGAGCCTGACTTACTGACATGTGCGATGAAGAAAAGGAGATTAGCATGGTAGGGGCCCTGAGCTTGGCCTACTCACATGTGCACTATAGGAGTTCGGAGATTAAAATCGCTGGGATAAAAACTAGGATGATAATATGATTGCTTTGTGCAAAACAAAAGTTTGAACCCTCGCCTTGAAAATGTACTTGATAGGTTTGTTATACGTCTCTAGTGATACTCGCCAATACAATTCCAAATGTATTGACCCTGCGTGGCTGCAACGTTTTATGTTGCAGATATTCCGATGAACGAGTGAGGTTCGATGGTTAGGGTTACGAGTCTATACTCGACATGCTCGCCTGTGGCACATGAAGACGAAGGACTCCATGCTGATATGTTTCGTTGTGAACTCTGATATTGAGCTAGCCTTGTGCTATGCAATTTGTAATGTTTACTTTGTAATTACTGGATCATGCGATGTAATAAAGACCTTTGTTTCTTGGTATTACATCTTAAACTGTGTATGCTAGCGAGTCGATCCAGGGACTAGCACATTATGCACAGAGATCCAATCCTTATCGGGTTGAATCGCTTCAGTTGGCCAATGTCAACACCCCGATTTTTACGTCCAGATGCCTATTATGCCATACATCGCAATCCTAGGAAGATTGTTTTTGCCAGACATAACAGTCGATATCACAGAACATCATTCATTACAAACCATAATAGTCTTACATCAAAGGATCACATGATCCAGTCTTAATACAACAATTGATCTAAAGATCAAATACATAACACATAGCGGAAGATACGTAGTAGCGGTCCATCTGTTCCACAGGCAACGCTTGACGTCGGGAGGTAGTCCTAGTTATCATAGACGTCCTGCTGTCCATCTTCCTGGTACTGGTGCTCCTCTTCATAGTCTGGCCATTTGAATAGCCAGGGACAAAGCCATGAGTACTTTATAAAGTACTCGCAAACTAATACTAATAGAAGTACAAATAGCTCTAATAGGTTTCTAAGCTTCTAGGTTTATTTGCATAAAGCTAGTTTTATTTCATAAACACTTTAATAGACAAAGACTCTTTATGTGTCAAAAATTACTCAAGTGGGAACATTAGTGTCATTCCCACAAATGGGTGGTATTCAAGTCAAGTTCACCTTTCAAGTCACCAGTCATTTTGAAAACATCTGACAACGGAACAGTATGGCCATCCAACTGTCCATGACCGCGGACGCGGCTATTCGAATAGTTTAACACTCTGCAGAGGTCGTACTCTTCTGCCACAACTTTTGATTACATCCGTCATGGATAGCCCTGAATCATCATAACTTAGTATGCAGATCATCAACCATTAACCTTTCACTTACATACTCTAGTATAGGCGCCTCCCCTATGAGCTTGGCCTCCTGGTGATGTCAAACTGCCATCCTAGGAACTACACAGGGCTTGGGTAGGATATTCAACTCTTTTCACGTCATTTCACTTTCAACGGAGGCAACCTCAGCATAACCTCGATGACGCTTGTTCAGAGGGAACCCATACTAAGATACATAAATTTCCAGCTAAAGCCTTACCCATTATCAGGTATTGTGGGGGTACTCTAAAATTGGAATGGTATCGCATCTGAACCCAACCATCAGTTTTTGTCATATTCACCATGTCATTCAAAAGTCATATTCACCTTCAACACTTTCAATAGAATGACTCATCATTCCAAGGTTTTTTTTAATCATTTGATTCACAAGTTCCCATCTAGAGTAGTCAATTTTAGTTTAGCACTAGCAACTAGTCATGAGGGGTGCTAACTACATTTTAGCTTTCTAAGCTAAGTGTGAAGCTCTTGTGATACTCTACACTTAGACACAATTTAAATACAACCAGTAAACCTTGGTAGTCAAAGTAAAAGCTTGTAAGATAAAAACTTGGACTTGGAAAGATAAAACTTTAAACAACAATACTAGTGCCATGGTATCTTGCACTAGTAGCTTGGCATTAGTAGAGCTTGCTCATGGTAATATCTTGTATTGGTAATAGCTTGCCTTGAGTGGTATAGTGGTCAAAGTGTTCCTCTTCTTCTTCATAGAAGACGTCCTCCTCCTCGTAGCCTTCGGTACTAGCGTCTATAAACAAATACGAGGTAACAATCACCAAACAATACTTAAGGAGGCTATTTAGCCATAATGGCTCACACATGATGATCTATCATCATCACAATCATCACTCAACATCATACTAGGGCTTTCTTTATTTAGTGTTGGGAAAATAATTTCCTCTCATTGAAAAACAAATACTAAGATTTAATACCTACTAGGGTTTCCATTTATTTCCTTTTGAAAGTAATTTCCTCCTATTGAACATTACTAAGATTTAATTTCCTCAAATAATAAAGTATGAGATCATGTTGACCAAAGTCACCACTTCATACTTATCCATTTGGGAAAATGATTTAAATGAGATACTACATCTCATACAATTTTCATACTATTTTGGAAATGATTTAATATCCTCAAGTAATAACATATGAGGTCATGAAGACTAATGTCATCACCTCACTTTGAATTACTTGGGAAAGGGATTTAATTGAGATGCTACATCTCATAGGTTCTAAATACTAATTTTGAAATAATTTAAATGGGCTAGAAATAGCCACATAGCCATTATTTGAATCTAGCCCATGATCATATGAAACAACCATGTCATATTTTTTAATATTTATAAATACCATATGAAATTTGATTTTTGATAGTTGGAATCAACTCAAAATGAATTATGGTTGATTTTTAATAAATGTTTGAATTTTGAAAAGGTATTGCATTGTCATTTTTATTGCAAGTGATCTATAATGAATCAAGGGTTGAGACCAGTGGGGTTGGCTAGATAATATCCTCTACTTTCACACAAAATTGGAATCACCCAAATTGGATTTGTATATTTGTTTCTATTGAATTTTGATCAAAGCAACATTATTGAATTTGGGTTAAAACTGAATAAACGAAATTTGAACTGGTGGGCTTCGGCGGGAAACGCAAATGGTCCAGAGAAAAAGAAAAACATGCCGGCCCAGTGGCGCGTCTCGCGCACGCGAGTGGCCTGGCAGTGGGTCCCACTGTCAGCGTCTATTTAAAACCCGAAACGGTATGCTAGATATGAACCGTAGGATTAGAACAGGATCCAACGGTTGATGCTCGTCGTAGTCGACGACAAGATCAAACCCTGGCTGCGGCGGCGCTAGGGGGTCGGAGGGCTCACCGGTGGCCGGCGATGGTCGGGGTTAGCGGCTCTCGACATTGCGGACGATGAGGAAGCCAACGGTGGTCGCGGCAGCTCCGGGGGTGGACGGAATCGACGGCGAGCTTGCAGGTGTACTGGCGGGGCTCCGGCGAGAAATTGGGGCGGCTCCGGCGACAATGTGGATGAGGAAGTGGTCGAGGAGAGCAAGAGGAAGGAGGGGAGCAAGATGGTGTGGCGATTGAGGGCCGGGGCGTGCTCTATTTATAGCGGGCGAGAGAGGGCGGCACGGCATGGGCAGGTCGACCATGGCGACGGTGCTACAGCGGCGGAGAGGAGTGGGCGAGGACGCAGCGGTGCTCTATACATCATGGCAATCATTACGGTGCTCGTGGCGCAGAGAATTGTGGACGGGAGCGTGCGGGCGACGTCGGTGTCCGTGAGTACTGTGGCGGATGTCGTCGACGAGAGCTACGGCGACGGGGCGATCTGGACCAAACGGTCATGTTTGGGAGGTAGCTGGGTCAGAGGTGAGTGTGTGGGCGAGAGGAGAGGCCAGGGGGAGGTCAGCAGCGACGGGGCGATGACGTGCACTGGCGTGTCCAGGGACTTGGTCGTGCACGCTCTGGCGCGACTGGACGTCGTGGGCGTGTCCTGTGCTGGCCAGCGCAGGGCTTTCCTTGGCCAATGGCGTGCATGAGCATGACCAGTGGAGTGAGAGAAAGCTCTAGGACATGGTGATGTAGGCCAGAGGTGAGTGGAGAGGGGGTTGGAAAGGTGAGTGACATGAGTGCATGACATAGGTTGGCATGGTCATTTTCCTCAAGGAACAGTGGTTGCAAAGGCTTGGCATTGTCCAGGAGGTCCAAGAGGAGACTAGTGATGACATAGGGAGTGATGGTTTAGGCTATGATCCATTGGATTTTTGAGTGTATGCACAAAGTCAATTTGTGCACACCAAGTGTTTGATGAAATGGCCGCAAGAGACGAAAATTTAAATTTTGCCAAACTATTTTATGGGTGTGATTCAAATAAAGTTTGGCACCTCTTGAGGGCCTTGGTTTGAAATTTGGAATTGGTTTGGTGAAAATCAAAATTGGGGTGATCTATAATCTGTTTCAATGTTGTCACTTGGCATGCTTATAATAAGCAATTGAAAGAGAATCAGCAAGGTTGGTCAACATCAATGTGATCACCTTGATGTGCTCTTGGATGAGGAGAAAAGAATTAGGAAAGTTTAGTTTAGAAAAGGTTAACCACAGGGGCTCAAAGTGGGCATCATGTTTAAAAAGTCACAAGTGACCATTATCACATGTGCTAGTTTTTTTCAATTTCTTTTGTTTTGTTTTGATTTTCTTTGACCAAAATGTATTATGTTGGGTTGCTTAAGTGTTAGGTTGAGTTGATCAAGGGTTTCAAACAATTTAGCTAAAGTAAAAATGGCATAGGCCAAGATTTGCAAATATGGCTATATGCCCACATATGTTTATTTTATTTTTATTTTCTTTTCTTTGTGCCTCTTTGATTTTGAAAAGGGTTGGGTTTAGGGTTTAGAGACATTGCCAAATACTTCAATCAAACAATCATGGCAAAATAAATCATTCCCTAATTCACCTAATAGAATTTTTTTGGAAAAATGCAAGTTTTTGTTGGCTCCAAATTTTTGGAATAAGGGAAATTGAGTTTTTCTTTGTTTTGAAAATTTGGGGTGTTACAGCCAAGCAATTCCTTTGCACCGCCACATACACATATAGGATATTTCACATACAAGATGATCACATGATCATTGAATCATCTGAATCCAACTGCAATGCCATCAAAAATATACACAGGCAGGTCCAATAGATCAAGCATAAATGTGTTCTTATCAGTTTAACCAAGCCAAGTAAATCACAATAGTACCAAAGCACTTCCATGTACAACATCAGTTGGCCATTGAGAGCAACACCAACACAGAGCTACCATGCAGCATAGTTGCACTTGTTTTACAGAATCAAAGCCATAATAAATTTGTAGGTAAGCTCACAATTAAGCCACCAAGCAAAGCATCTATCAGCAGGCAACAATAGTTGCATCTTACATGTCTAAGATCAACAAGAATTACACAGTAGTAGGAGTGAGTAGTGTATAGTCAGTTCGACAGAGATAGTATGCCAGGCACCACACAGAACATATAGCAATGATCATTGAACCAGAGTATTACTAGATTAAGCCCACACCTCACCGATTCAGTACGCATATAAACCACTAGGAGCTAGACCATAAGCATATCCAGCACATAATCAAATCATAACATTGGAGCACACCAACAATTGGGCATATGCAGAGAAGGGAAGAAGATTAGCTCACAGTTCCGTAGAAGAGGAATTAGTCGACGCCGGGGTTGTGCCTACGGCACCGTCCCGCCAGCATGGAGGATGAAGTAGTCACCACAACACCACACCACCACCACATCCCCATCACTTCACCCGCAACATCAGACTAGCAACACCAGACCCGCAGCACCACGAAGAGTGACCACCAAAGACAAGTCGAGCAGGGGGGGTTTGAAGTTCAAGAGGAGGCGGAGCAGGGCCGACCAATGGCAGGACCAGAATCGGCCGGCGACGGCTGTAATAGGAGGCGGCTAGGGCTCACAGAGGGGCGCGTGGGTGTGGGCGACAGGGGCGCCGTGGCGAGGGGGTTTTGGTGAAGAAGAAAGATGAGAGGGCGGTGAAGCCTCGTGGGCGAGCGGCGTCGCCGGAGTCAGCCAACAGTTGGCTGGCGATGACTGTCGGAACGGCATCGGCGCCATCGCCGGGAGGGGATCGAGCGAGGTCGTCCTCGCGTAAGAGTGCGGTGAGAGAAGGAGAGTGGGGGTCGGATTGGGTTTGACCCAACCGACTCAAGCAATTGGGCCGGGTCTGGTTGACCAGGTCATTGGGCCAATCCAACAAGCCATTTGGTCTACTTTTTTTCTTTTTCCTAGAAATTTTTATCATTTAAAATTAATGAAATAACAAACAAAAATGAGTATCAGCAAATGACCTCTGTAATAAAAATAATAGAAAAACAACTACTTTAAAATCGAAAGAACCATAATGTGAATTTTCCTCTAAATTATAGAAGACCAATTTTAATCTTAAGCTATTAAGACCTAAATACGAAAAATATAATTTTCTTGTTTCTATTTTTCACCTCAAGAAAATAGTAAATATTACTTTGTATTAAAATACCACAATTGTTCCATATGGTTATGTTTAATCATATAAGAATCCTAATTGATCATTACTTCAGCTGTTAATTAAAACCCTAAACCCTAATAGTATTTATCAATATTTATTCAGTATGTTAAAATAATATAATGTTAGATCCACTCTTATTTCTATTTCAAGGTTATTAATAATTCCAACTCTATTACCAATTATTACTTTAAGAATTGTATCACAACTTGGAAACCTAGTTCTAATATGAGTAAAGACCTTAACCCTATTATTTTATGTGAAAACCCTAAATTGTTTTCAACTCTAAAACCCTAGGGATTTATAACATGTGATCGTAGGAACTTAACCTTAGTTATGGATCTAGACTAAGCAAACAAAAACATGCTCATAATTTATTAAGACATTATCAACCCAAATACAAATGTAGGTATCACCTCATGCTTCCATCTTTGAATAATATCTTATGTAACCAATTAGTGCCACTTAGGGTAAACCCTAGCTTGTTACCCTCATGTTAGCACCATTGACCATCATTCCTTAATAACATACCATTGGAATCAACTTTAACCTCCATAACTTAGTAAAACCATGGGATCAACCATAATGCCAACTTTGTGTAGTAATTCATATCTTATGCTCCTACTCAACTAAACTCTATTTAAGTATCATAAACCATCTTGCTTAGTAACCCATTATTGATTACTTAGGGAAGCAAATGTGAAGACATAGTCCACCCTAATAGTTAACTCATAGTATCACCTTGATAAGCATCCCTTAATATGATAACCTATAATCAACCATAGTAATAAACATGTCAATACTCGCTGCATATGGACCCCTTCAACTTAAGAACCAACTAGTCCCTATTAGTGAACCAAATGAATCTAATAGTAAACCCTAGAAGGACATATCTCCTATTTGTAGTAGATCCTTTTATTTATTAAGCATGTTCTTCAAAAGTTATTCTTTTGAAGTAAATATCAAGCAAACCATAGAAGCCAATAGTTCTTACCTGAAATACTTATTATTTATTGTGTAACTTGTTCTTCAAGAGTTATTATTTTGAAATACATAATAAGTGATCAACAACCATGTACTGTGGAACTTAAAACTGACAACTACTCTTTACATATTATTCAACTACAATTCGTTTGTATGTATGCTTGTTATGATGTCTTATCCCAATTGTTTATTATGCTAAGATAATCAAACCCTGATAACCTTGTTTGAGAACCATTCTAAAAGTGCAAAACACCCTAACGAAATCTTTACAACTCACCCAATCCTAAATCATTGGGGTTAGGTCATGCTTGGGGCGATACTATGCATTACAACATCTTTGCGAGTTCTTTAAACATTTTCCTTACCGGACGATGATGGTATTTCAGAATTTGGAGTTATCACGTATTGAAGCTTTTGACTGCATAATCTTGCAGTCAAGAAAGGCAAGTTCATCGCTTGCTCATGTCATTTGATTATTTTTATCAAACTATCTGCAAAGTACTATACTTATCACTCTTGCATTGAAAATCAAAACATTACTTTACAATTATGAATATGACTATGTGGTGGGCAATGGACCCATGGTATGTGTTGAGGGTGGAGGTTCCATTGCAAGGGTTCTACTCATCTAGGACTAATCACCAATGTCGTCTAGTGCTTCTAGCGCCGTACATATCGCGTTAACCATGAGATCTATAATGGCTCTGGTGAAGTCAGCTGTATCTTTTTCTCTTGCATATCAATGGATCAGTGATAAGGGTTGCCAGTATAATTCTATCTATTTGGTAAAGGTGAGGACGGTGGTCCGTAACAGTCTACCAATAGATATAGGAGAGGGTAGACTTGTTAAAGATCTATGATGGATTGTAAGGGTTGTCTGGGTTAGTCTATCGATAATGTACAGGACAAGGTATGTGAATTGTTCGGAACAGCCTACCGTAATGGTAAAGGTGAGAACAAATGCATGGGTTAGTCTACCTATAGATAAAGGACAGGATAGACTTACAAAAGGGTGGGTATGCGGGGTCGCGAAGAAGGGAGTGATTGGCTTGGTTCTTATACTGGGCCCCATGATGCGTGTAGCTGACACGTCCGTTGGGAACCCCAAGAGGAAGGTGTGATGCGCACAGTGGCAAGTTTCCCTCAGTTAGAAACCAAGGTTTAATCGAACCAGTAGGAGTCAAGAAGCACGTTGAAGGTTGATGGCGGCGAGATGTAGTGCGGCGCAACACCAGAGATTCCGGCGCCAACGTGGAACCTGCACAACACAACCAAAGTACTTTGCCCCAACGAAACAGTGAGGTTGTCAATCTCACCGGCTAGCTGTAACAAAGGGTTAACCGTATTGTGTGGAAGATGATTGTTTGCAAGAAAACAGTAAAGAACAAGTATTGCAGCAGATTTGTATTTCAGTATAAAAGAATGGACCGGGGTCCACGAGTTCACTAGAGGTGTCTCTCCCATAAGATAAAAGCATGTTGGGTGAACAAATTACAATCGGGCAATTGACAAATAGAGAGGGCATAACAATGCACATACATGTCATGATAAATATAGTGAGATTTAATTGGGCATTACGACAAAGTACATAGACCGCCATCCAATTGCATCTATGCCTAAAAAGTCCACCTTCGAAGTTATCATCCGAACCCCTTCCAGTATTAAGTTGCAAAACAACAGACAATTGCATTAAGTATGGTGCGTAATGTAATCAATAACTACATCCTCGGACATAGCATCAATGTTTTATCCCTAGTGGCAACAGCACATCCATAACCTTAGGGGTTTCTGTCACTCCCGCATTCACGGAGACATGAACCCACTATCGAGCATAAATACTCCCTCTTGGAGTTACTAGCATCAACTTGGCCGAGCCTCTACTAATAACGGAGAGCATGCAAGATCATAAACAACACATAGGTAATAACTTGATAATTAACATAACATGGTATTCTCTATCCATCGGATCCCGACAAACACAACATATATCATTACAGATAGATGATCTTGATCATGTTAGGCAGCTCACAAGATCCAACAATGAAGCACAATGAGGAGAAGACAACCATCTAGCTACTGCTATGGACCCATAGTCCAGGGGTGAACTACTCACTCATCACTCCGGAGGCGACCATGGCGGTGAAGAGTCCTCCGGGAGATGAATCCCCTCTCCGGCAGGGCGCCGGAGGAGATCTCCAGAATCCCCCGAGATGGGATTGGCAGCGGCGGCGTCTCAGTAAGGTTTTCCGTATCGTGGCTCTCGGTCCTGGGGGTTTCGCGACGGAGGCTTTAAGTAGGCGGAAGGGCAATGCGGGGGGCCACACGAGGGCCCCACACCCTAGGTCGGCGCGGCCAGGGCCTGGGCCGCTGATACGTCTCCAACGTATCGATAATTTCTTGTGTTCCATGCCACATTATTGATGTTATCTACATGTTATATGCACACTTTATGTCATATTCGTGCATTTTCTGGAACTAACCTATTAACAAGATGCCGAAGTGCCGGTTCTCGTTTTCTGCTATTTTTGGTTTCAGAAATCCTAGTAACGAAATATTCTCGGAATCGGACGAAATCAACGCCCGGGTTCCTATTTTACCCGGAAGCATCCGGAACACACGAGAACCGCCGGAGAAGGGAGGCGGGGCCACCACACCATGCCCTGGCGCGGCCTAGGGGGGGCCCGCGCCCCCCTAGGGTTTGGCCAGCCCTTCGACCCCCTGGCGCCGCCTCTTCGCCTATATAAAGCCCCTGGACCAGAAAACCCGATACCAATTGACGAAACCCACAGAAACCTGCCAGAGCCGCCGCCATCGCGAAGCCAAGATCTGGGGACAGGATCTCTGTTCCGGCACCCTGCCGGAGCGGGGAAGTGCCCCCGGAAGGCTTCTCCATCGACACCGCTGCCATCTCCACCGCCATCTTCATCACCGCTGCTGCTCCCATGAGGAGGGAGTAGTTCTCCATCGAGGCTCGGGGCTGTACCGGTAGCTATGTGTTTCATCTCTCTCCTATGTAGTTCAATACAATAATCTCATGAGCTGCCCTACATGATTGAGATTCATATGATGATGCTTGTAATCTAGATGTCATTATGCTAGTCAAGTGAGTTTTACTTATGTGATCTCCGGAGACTCCTCGTCCCACGTGTGTAAAGGTGACAGTGTGTGCACCGTGTGGGTCTCTTAGGCTAGATTTCACAGAATACTTACTCATTGAATTGCATAGTGAGGTGCTTATTTATATCTCTTTAAGATTGCAGCATGTTGTATCACAATTTATCCATGTGCTACTCTAGTGATTTGTTATTAAAGTAGTTTATTCCTCCCTGCATGTGTGCAAAGGTGACAGTGCGTGCACCGTGTTAGTACTTGGTTTATGCTATGATCATGATCTCTTGTAGATTATGGAGTTAACTATTGCTATGATAATATTGATGTGATCTATTCCTCCTACATATGCATGAAGGTGACGAGTGTGCATGCTATGCTAGTACTTGGTTTAGTAGCGTTGATCTATCTTACACTAAAGGTTACTTAAACATGAGCATTATTGTGGAGCTTGTTAACTTCGGCATTGAGGGTTCGTGTAATCCTACGCAATGTGTTCATCATCCAACAAAAGTGTAGAGTATGCATTTATCTATTCTGTTATGTGATCAATGTTGAGAGTGTCCACTAGTGAAAGTGTAATCCCTAGGCCTTGTTCCTAAATACTGCCGAGTTACTACTCGCTTGTTTACTACTACTTGCGTTACTACTGCTGAGTTACTACTTGCTTGTTTACTTGTTTTATCTGCGTTACTACTGCTGCAATACCACCACCATCAACTACACGCCAAGCACTTTTCTAGCACCGTTGCTACTTGCTCATACTTATTCATACCACCTGTATTTCACTATCTCTTCGCCGAACTAGTGCACCTATTAGGTGTGTTGGGGACACAAGAGACTTCTTGCTTTGTGGTTGCAGGGTTGCATGAGAGGGATATCTTTGACCTCTTCCTCCCCGAGTTCGATAAACCTTGGGTATCCACTTAAGGGAAACTTGCTGCTGTTCTACAAACCTCTGCTCTTGGAGGCCCAACACTGTCTACAGGAAAGGAGGGGAACGTAGACATCAAGCACTTTTCTGGCGCCGTTGCCGGGGAGGAAAGGTAAAAGGCACTCATACTACGGTCCCGTGTAAAGTATTTTTCCGGCGCCGTCGTGTGTGTGCTCGAAGCTATTTCCTTTAGATCCTGCAATTGCATCTTGTTGTTTCTTGTTTACACTAGTTTGGCATAATGTACAAGAGTGAGCTTCTTATTCTATTTCCTGATTTAAAACATGGATTGTTTGATGCGAAAATTAAAAAACCTATGAAATCTTATTTGCATGCTTGGTAGTAATATTAGTATGAACGCTTTGAACACCATTGTTGACAATGATATAGAAAGTTCTAAGCTTGGGGAAGCTGGTTTTCATGATATTTTTAGTCCCCCAAGCATTGAGGAGAAAATTTTCTTTGATGATACTTTGCCTCTTATTTGTGATGATTATAATAGTGGTATTTTGGTGCCACTTACTGCTGAGAGTAAATTTTGTTGTGATTATACTATGCCTCCTACACTTGATGAGAATAATAATGATAGCTACTTTGTTGAATTTGCTCCCACTACAACTAATAAATTTGATTATGCTTATGTGGAGAGTAATAATTTTATGCATGAGACTCATGATAAGAATGCTTTATGTGATAGTTATATTGTTGAGTTTGCTCATGATGCTACTGAAAGTTATTATGAGAGAGGAAAATATGGTTGTAGAAATTTTCATGTTACTAAAATGCCTCTCTATGTGCTGAAATTTTTGAAGCTACACTTGTTTTATCTTCCTATGCTTGTTACTTTGCTCTTCATGAACTTGTTTATTTACAAGATTCCCTTGCATAGGAAGCATGTTAGACTTAAATATGTTTTGAATTTGCCTCTTGATGCTCTCTTTTGCTTCACATACTATCTTTTGCGAGTGCATCATTAAAACTGCTGAGCCCATCTTAATGGCTATAAAGAAAAGAACTTCTTGGGAGATAACCCATGTGTTATTTTGCTACAGTACTTTGTTTTATATTTGTGTCTTGGAAGTTGTTTACTACTGTAGCAACCTCTCCTTATCTTAGTTTTGTGTTTTGTTGTGCCAAGTAAAGTCGTTGATAGAAAAGTAAGTACTAGATTTGGATTACTGCGCAGTTCCAGATTTCTTTGCTGTCACGAATCTGAGCCCACTGCCCTGCAGGAAGCTCAGAAAATTATGCCAATTTACGTGCATGATCCTCAGATATGTACGCAACTTTCATTCAATTTGAGCATTTTCATTTGAGCAAGTCTGGTGGCCAAATAAAATCCATCTTTACGGACTGTTCTGTTTTGACAGATTCTGCCTTTTATTTCGCATTGCCTCTTTTGCTATGTTGGATGAATTTCTTTGATCCATTAATGTCCAGTAGCTTTATGCAATGTCCAGAAGTGTTAAGAATGATTGTGTCACCTCTGAACATGTTAATTTTTATTGTCCACTAACCCTCTAATGAGTTGTTTCGAGTTTGGTGTGGAGGAAGTTTTCAAGGGTCAAGAGAGGAGGATGATATACTACGATCAAGAAGAGTGAAAGCTCTAAGCTTGGGGATGCACCCGGTGGTTCACCCCTGCATATATCAAGAAGACTCAAGCGTCTAAGCTTGGGGATGCCCAAGGCATCCCCTTCTTCATCGACAACATTATCAGGTTCCTCCCCTGAAACTATATTTTTATTCCATCACATCTTATGTGCTTTTTCTTGGAGCGTCTGTTTGTTTGCTTTTGTTTTTGTTTGTGTTTGAATAAATTGGATTACATCATGCTTGTGTGGGAGAGAGACACGCTCCGCTGGTTCGTATGAACACATGTGTTCTTAGCTCATAATATTCATGGCGAAGTTTCCTCTTCGTTAATTTGTTATATGGTTGGAATTGGAAAATGATACATGTAGTAATTGCTATAAATGTCTTGGGTAATGTGATACTTGGCAATTGTTGTGCTCATGTTTAAGCTCTTGCATCATATGCTTTGCACCCATTAATGAAGAAATACATAGAGCATGCTAAAATTTGGTTTGCATATTTGGTTTCTCTAAGGTCTAGATAATTTCTAGTATTGAGTTTGAACAACAAGGAAGACGGTGTAGAGTCTTATAATGTTTTCAATATGTCTTTTATGTGAGTTTTGCTGCACCTGGTTCATCCTTGTGTTTGTTTCAAATAAGCCTTGCTAGCCTAAACCTTGTATCGAGAGGGAATACTTCTCATGCATCCAAAATACTTGAGCCAACCACTATGCCATTTGTGTCCACCATACCTACCTATACTACATGGTATTTTCCCGCCATTCCAAAGAAAATTGCTTGAGTGCTACCTTTAAAATTCCATCATTCACCTTTGCAATATATAGCTCATGGGACAAATAGCTTAAAAACTATTGTGGTATTGAATATGTAATTATGCACTTTATCTCTTATTAAGTTGCTTGTTGTGCGATAACCATGTTTACTTGGGAACGCCATCAACTCATTGTTGAATTTCATGTGAGTTGCTATGCATGTTCGTCTTGTCCGAAGTAAGGGCGATCTACACCGAGTTGAATGGTTTGAGCATGCATATTGTGAGAGAAGAACATTGGGCCGCTAACTAAAGCCATGATTCATGGTGGAAGTTTCAGTTTTGGACAAATATCCTCAAATCTCTAATGAGAAAAGAATTAATTGTTGTCAAATGCTTAAAGCATTAAAAGAGGAGTCCATTATCTGTTGTCTATGTTGTCCCGGTATGGATGTCTAAGTTGAGAATAATCAAAAGCGAGAAATCCAAATGCGAGCTTTCTCCTTAGACCTTTGTACAGGCGGCATAGAGGTACCCCTTTGTGAAACTTGGTTAAAGCATATGTATTGCGGTGATAATCCAGGTAGTCCAAGCTAATTAGGACAAGGTGCGAGCACTATTAGTACACTATGCATGAGGCTTGCAACTTATAAGATATAATTTACATGATGCATATGCTTTATTACTACCGTTGACAAAATTGTTTCATGTTTTCAAAATCAAAGCTCTAGCACAAATATAGCAATCGATGCTTTTCCTCTATGAGGACCATTCTTTTACTTTCAATGTTGAGTCAGTTCACCTATTTCTCTCCACCTCAAGAAGCAAACACTTGTGTGAACTGTGCATTGATTCCTACATACTTGCTTATTGCACTTATTATATTACTCTATATTGACAATTATCCATGAGATATACATGTTATAAGTTGAAAGCAACCGCTGAAACTTCATCTTCCTTTGTGTTGCTTCAATGCCTTTACTTTGAATTATTGCTTTATGAGTTAACTCTTATGCAAGACTTATTGATGCTTGTCTTGAAGTGCTATTCATGAAAAGTCTTTGCTATATGATTCAGTTGTTTACTCATGTCATTACCATTGTTTTGATCGCTGCATTCACTACATATGCTTTACAAATAGTATGATCAAGTTTATGATGGCATGTCACTCCGTAAATTATCTTTGTTATCGTTTTACCTGCTCGGGACGAGCGAGAACTAAGCTTGGGGATGCCGATACGTCTCCAACGTATCGATAATTTCTTGTGTTCCATGCCACATTATTGATGTTATCTACATGTTATATGCACACTTTATGTCATATTCGTGCATTTTCTCGGAACTAACCTATTAACAAGATGCCGAAGTGCCAGTTCTCGTTTTCTGCTATTTTTGGTTTCAGAAATCCTAGTAACGAAATATTCTCGGAATCGGACGAAATCAACGCCCAGGTTCCTATTTTACCCGGAAGCATCCAGAACACACGAGAACCGCCAGAGAAGGGAGGCAGGGCCACCACACCATGCCCTGGCGCGGCCTAGGGGGGGCCCGCGCCCCCCTAGGGTTTGGCCAGCCCTTCGACCCCCTGGCGCCGCCTCTTCGCCTATATAAAGCCCCTGGACCAGAAAACCCGATACAAATTGACGAAACCCACAGAAACCTGCCAGAGCCGCCGCCATCGCGAAGCCAAGATCTGGGGGACAGGATCTCTGTTCCGGCACCCTGCCGGAGCGGGGAAGTGCCCCCGGAAGGCTTCTCCATCGACACCGCTGCCATCTCCACCGCCATCTTCATCACCGCTGCTTGCTCCCATGAGGAGGGAGTAGTTCTCCATCGAGGCTCGGGGCTGTACCGGTAGTTATGTGGTTCATCTCTCTCCTATGTAGTTCAATACAATAATCTCATGAGCTGCCCTACATGATTGAGATTCATATGATGATGCTTGTAATCTAGATGTCATTATGCTAGTCAAGTGAGTTTTACTTATGTGATCTCCGGAGACTCCTCGTCCCACGTGTGTAAAGGTGACAGTGTGTGCACCGTGTGGGTCTCTTAGGCTAGATTTCACAGAATACTTACTCATTGAATGGCATAGTGAGGTGCTTATTTATATCTCTTTAAGATTGCAGCATGTTGTATCACAATTTATCCATGTGCTACTCTAGTGATTTGTTATTAAAGTAGTTTATTCCTCCCTGCATGTGTGCAAAGGTGACGATGCGTGCACCGTGTTAGTACTTGGTTTATGCTATGATCATGATCTCTTGTAGATTATGGAGTTAACTATTGCTATGATAATATTGATGTGATCTATTCCTCCTACATATGCATGAAGGTGACGAGTGTGCATGCTATGCTAGTACTTGGTTTAGTAGCGTTGATCTATCTTACACTAAAGGTTACTTAAACATGAGCATTATTGTGGAGCTTGTTAACTCCGGCATTGAGGGTTCGTGTAATCCTACGCAATGTGTTCATCATCCAACAAAAGTGTAGAGTATGCATTTATCTATTCTCGTTATGTGATCAATGTTGAGAGTGTCCACTAGTGAAAGTGTAATCCCTAGGCCTTGTTCCTAAATACTGCTGAGTTACTACTCGCTTGTTTACTACTACCTGCGTTACTACCGCTGAGTTACTACTCGCTTGTTCATTGTTTTATCGCGTTACTACTGCTGCAATACCACCACCATCAACTACACGCCAAGCACTTTTTCGGCACCGTTGCTACTGCTCATACTTATTCATACCACCTGTATTTCACTATCTCTTCGCCGAACTAGTGCACCTATTAGGTGTGTTGGGGACACAAGAGACTTCTTGCTTTGTGGTTGCAGGGTTGCATGAGAGGGATATCTTTGACCTCTTCCTCCCTGAGTTCGATAAACCTTGGGTATCCACTTAAGGGAAACTTGCTGCTGTTCTACAAACCTCTGCTCTTGGAGGCCCAACACTGTCTACAGGAAAGGAGGGGGAACGTAGACATCAGCCGCGCCGCCCTAGTGTGGCGGCGCCTCGTGGCCCCACTTCGACTCCTCTTCGGTCTTCCGGAAGCTTCGTGGCAAAATAGGACCCTGGGCGTTGATTTCGTCCAATTCCGAGAATATTTCGTTACTAGGATTTCTGAAACCAAAAACAGCAGAAAACAACAACTGGCTCTTCGGCATCTTGTTAATAGGTTAGTTCTAGAAAATGCACGAATATGACATAAAGTGTGCATAAAACATGTAGGTATCATCAATAATGTGGCATGGAACATAAGAAATTATCGATACGTCGGAGACGTACCAGCATCCCCAAGCTTAGTTCTGCTCGTCCCGAGCAGGTAAAACGATAACAAAGATAATTTCGAAGTGACATGCCATCATAACCTTGATCATACTATTTGTAAACATATGTAATGAATGCAGCGATCAAAACAATGGTAATGACATGAGTAAACAAGTGAATCATAAAGCAAAGACTTTTCATGAATAGTACTTCAAGACAAGCATCAATAAGTCTTGCATAAGAGTTAACTCATAAAGCAATAAATCAAAGTAAAGGTATTGAAGCAACACAAAGGAAGATTAAGTTTCAGCGGTTTCTTTCAACTTGTAACATGTATATCTCATGGATAATTGTCAACATAGAGTAATATAACAAGTGCAATATGCAAGTATGTAGGAATCAATGCACAGTTCACACAAGTGTTTGCTTCTTGAGGTGGAGAGAGATAGGTGAACTGACTCAACATAAAAGTAAAAAGAATGGTCCTTCAAAGAGGAAATCATCGATTGCTATATTTGTGCTAGAGCTTTTATTTTGAAAACATGAAACAATTTTGTCAACGGTAGTAATAAAGCATATGAGTTATGTAAATTATATCTTACAAGTTGCAAGCCTCATGCATAGTATACTAATAGTGCCCGCACCTTGTCCTAATTAGCTTGGACTACCGGATCATCGCAATACACATGTTTTAACCAAGTGTCACAATGGGGTACCTCCATGTCGCCTGTACAAAGGTCTAAGGAGAAAGCTCGCATTTTGGATTTCTCGCTTTTGATTATTCTCAACTTAGACATCCATACCGGGACAACATGGACAACAGATAATGGACTCCTCTTCAATGCATAAGCATGTGGCAACAATTATTATTCTCATATGAGATTGAGGATATATGTCCAAAACTGAAACTTCCACCATGAATCATGGCTTTAGTTAGCGGCCCAATGTTCTTCTCTAACAATATGTATGCTCCAACCATAAAGGTGGTAGATCTCTCTAACTTCAGACAAGACGGACATGCATAGCAACTCACATGATATTCAACAAAGGGTAGTTGATGGCGTCCCCGTAAACATGGTTATCGCACAACAAGCAACTTAATAAGAGATAAAGTGCATAAGTACATATTCAATACCACAATAGTTTTTAAGCTATTTGTCCCATGAGCTATATATTGCAAAGGTGAATGATGGAATTTTAAAGGTAGCACTCAAGCAATTTACTTTGGAATGGCGGATAAATACCATGTAGTAGGTAGGTATGGTGGACACAAATGGCATAGTGGTTGGCTCAAGTATTTTGGATGCATGAGAAGTATTCCCTCTCGATACAAGGTTTAGGCTAGCAAGGTTATTTGAAACAAACACAAGGATGAACCGGTGCAGCAAAACTTACATAAAAGACATATTGTAAACATTATAAGACTCTACACCGTCTTCCTTGTTGTTCAAAACTCAATACTAGATATTATCTAGACTCTAGAGAAACCAAATATGCAAACCAAATTAGCAAGCTCTAGGTGTTTCTTCATTAATGGGTGCAAAGTATATGATGCAAGAGCTTAAACATGAGCACAACAATTGCCAAGTATCAAATTATCCAAGACATTTTAGAATTACTACATGTAGCATTTTCCAATTCCAACCATATAACAATTTAACGAAGAAGAAACTTCGCCATGAATACTATGAGTAGAGCCTAAGGACATACTTGTCCATATGCTACAACGGAGCATGTCTCTCTCCCATACGAGTGAATGCTAGGATCCATTTTATTCAAACAAAACAAAAACAAAAACAAACCTACGCTCCAAGCAAAGTGCATAAGATGTGACGGAATAAAAATATAGTTTCGGGGAGGAACTCGATAATGTTGTCGATGAAGAAGGGGATGCCTTGGGCATCCCCAAGCTTAGACGCTTGAGTCTTCTTAGAATATGCAGGGGTGAACCACCGGGGCATCCCCAAGCTTAGAGCTTTCACTCTCCTTGATCATATTGTATCATACTCCTCTCTTGATCCTTGAAAACTTCCTCCACACCAAACTCGAAACAACTCATTAGAGGGTTAGTGCACAATAAAAATTAACATGTTCAGAGGTGACACAATCATTCTTAACACTTCGGACATTGCATAAAGCTACTGGACATTAATGGATCAAAGAAATTCATCCAACATAGCAAAAGAGGCAATGCGAAATAAAAGGCAGAATCTGTCAAAACAGAACAGTCCGTAAAGATGGATTTAATTGAGGCACCAGACTTGCTCAAATGAAAATTCCCAAATTAAATGAAAGTTGCGTACATATCTGAGGATCAATCATGTAAATTGGCTTAATTTTTTGAGTTACCTACAGAGAATTAGACCCAGATTCGTGACAGCAAAGAAATATGTTTCTGCGCAGTAATCCAAATCTAGTATTCACTTTACTATCAAAGACTTTACTTGGCACAACAAAACTCAAAACTAAGATAAGGAGAGGTTGCTACAGTAGTAAACAACTTCCAAGACTCAAATATAAAACAAAAATACTGTAGTAAAAACATGGGTTGTCTCCCATAAGCGCTTTTCTTTAACGCCTTTCAGCTAGGCGCCGAAAGTGTATATCAAGTAACATCAAGAGATGAAGCATCAACATCATAATTTGTTCTAATAATAGAATCAAAAGGTAACTTCATTCTCTTTCTAGGGAAGTGTTCCATACCTTTCTTGAGAGGAAATTGATATTTAATATTACCTTCCTTCATATCAATAGTAGCACTAATGGTTCGAAGAAAAGGTCTTCCCAATATAATGGGGCAAGATGCATTGCATTCAATATCCAAGACAACAAAATCAACGGGGACAAGGTTATTGTTAACCATAATATGAACATTATCAACTTTCCCCAAAGGTTTCTTTTTAGCATTATCAACAAGATTAACATTCAGATAATAGTTTTTCAATGGTGGCAAGTCAAGCATATCATAGACTTTCTTAGGCATAACAGAAATACTTGTACCAAGATCACATAAAGCATTACAATCAAAATCTTTGACTCATTTTAATAATGGGCTCCCAACCATCCTCTAGCTTTCTAGGAATAGAAGTTTCAAGTTTTAGTTTCTCTTCTCTAGCTTTTATGAGAGCATTTGTAATATGTTTTGTGAAATCCAAGTTTACAGCGCTAGCATTGGGACTCTTAGCAAGTTTTTGTAAGAACTTTATAACTTCAGAGATGTGGCAATCATCAAAATCTAAATCATTATGATCTAAAGCAATGGGATTATCATCCCCAAGGTTGGAAAAAATTTCAGCAGTTTTATCACAGAGCGGTTTCAGCAGTTTTAGCGGTTTCGAGTAATTTTGCGCGCTTTGCACTAGGAGTAGAAACATTGCCAACACCAATTATTTTATCATTGATAGTAGGAGGTGCAGCAACATGTGAATCATTAGCATTGCTAGTGGTGGTAATAGTCCAAACTTTAGCTACATTTTTCTCTTTAGCTAGTTTTTCATTTTCTTCTCTATCCCACCTAGCACGCAGTTCAGCCATTAATCTTATATTCTCATTAATTATAACTTGGATGGCACTTGCTGTAGTAACAATTTTATTTTCAATATCCCTATTAGGCATAACTTTCGATTTCAAAAGATCAACATCAGAGGCAAGACTATCAACCTTAGAAGCAAGAATATCAATTTTATTGAGCTTTTTCTCAACAGATTTGTTAAAGGCAGTTTGTGTACTAATAAATTCTTTAAGCATAGCTTCAAGTCCAGGGGGTGTATTCCTATTATTGTTGTAAGAATTCCCATAAGAATTAGCATAACCGTTACCATTATTATAAGGATATGGCCTATAGTTATTACTAGAATTGTTCCGATAAGCATTGTTGTTGAAATTATTATTTTTAATGAAGTTTACATCAACATGTTCTTCTTGGGCAACCAATGAAGCTAACGGAACATTATTAGGATCAACATTAGTCCTATCATTCACAAGCATAGACATAATAGCATCAATCTTATCATTCAAGGAAGAGGTTTCTTCGACAGAATTTACCTTCTTACCTTGTGGAGCTCTTTCCGTGTGCCATTCAGAGTAATTAACCATCATATTATCAAGAAGCTTTGTAGCCGCCCCCAAGGTGATGGACATAAAGGTACCTCCAAGCAGCCGAATCCAATAAATTCCGCGAAGAAAAATTTAGTCCTGCATAGAAGGTTTGGATGATCATCCAAGTAGTCGATCCATGGGTTGGGCAATTTTTAACCAAAGATTTCATTCTTTCCCAAGCTTGAGCAACATGTTCATTATCCAATTGTTTAAAATTCATTATGCTACTTCTCAAAGATATAATTTTAGCAGGGGGATAATATCTACCAATAAAAGCATCCTTGCATTTAGTCCATGAATCAATACTATTCTTAGGCAGAGATAGCAACCAATCTTTAGCTCTTCCTCTTAATGAGAAAGGAAACAATTTCAATTTAATAATATCACCATCTACATCTTTATACTTTTGCATTTCACATAGTTCAACAAAATTATTGAGATGGGCAGCGAGCATCATCGGAACTAACACCGGAAAATTGCTCTCGCATAACAAGATTAAGTAAAGCGAGGTTTAATTTCAAAGAATTCCGCTGTAGTAGCAGGTGGAGCAATAGGTGTGCATAGGAAATCATTATTATTTGTGGTTGTGAAGTCACACAACTTAGTATTTTCAGGGGTGGCCATTTTAGCAGTAGTAAATAAAACAGACTAGATAAAGTAAATGCAAGTAAACTAATTTTTTTGTGTTTTTGATATAGCAAACAATAAAGTAAAGCTAGCAACTAATTTTTTTGTGTTTTGATATAATGCGGCAAACAAAGTAGTAAATAAAATAAAGCAAGACAAAAACAAAGTAAAGAGATTGGGAAGTGGAGACTCCCCTTGCAGCGTGTCTTGATCTCCCCGGCAACGGCGCCAGAAATTTGTTGCTGGCGCAAAGTTGACGTGGGAGTTAGAGATCTCTGTGGTGTAACTTTCCTTCAGGTCCCCGGCAACGGCGCCAGAAATTTGCTTGATGCGTGTAATTGACACGTCCGTTGGGAACCCCAAGAGGAAGGTGTGATGCGCACAGCGGCAAGTTTCCCTCAGTTAGAAACCAAGGTTTAATCGAACCGAGTAGGAGTCAAGAAGCACGTTGAAGGTAGATGGCGGCGAGATGTAGTGCGGCGCAACACCGGAGATTCCGGCGCCAACGTGGAACCTGCACAACACAACCAAAGTACTTTGCCCCAACGAAACGAGTGAGGTTGTCAATCTCACCGGCTTGCTGTAACAAAGGGTTAACCGTATTGTGTGGAAGATGATTGTTTGCAAGAAAACAAGTAAAGAACAAGTATTGCAGCAGATTTGTATTTCAAGTATAAAAGAATGGACCGGGGTCCACAGTTCACTAGAGGTGTCTCTCCCATAAGATAAAAGCATGTTGGGTGAACAAATTACGGTCGGGCAATTGACAAATAGAGAGGGCATAACAATGCACATACATGTCATGATAAATATAGTGAGATTTAATTGGGCATTACGACAAAGTACATAGACCGCCATCCAGCTGCATCTATGCCTAAAAAGTCCACCTTCGAGGTTATCATCCGAACCCCTTCCAGTATTAAGTTGCAAAACAACGGACAATTGCATTAAGTATGGTGCGTAATGTAATCAATAACTACATCCTCGGACATAGCATCAATGTTTTATCCCTAGTGGCAACAAGCACATCCATAACCTTAGGGGTTTCGTCACTCCCCGCATTCACGGAGACATGAACCCACTATCGAGCATAAATACTCCCTCTTGGAGTTACTAGCATCAACTTGGCCGAGCCTCTACTAATAACGGAGAGCATGCAAGATCATAAACAACACATAGGTAATAACTTGATAATTAACATAACATGGTATTCTCTATCCATCGGATCCCGACAAACACAACATATAGCATTACGGATAGATGATCTTGATCATGTTAGGCAGCTCACAAGATCCAACAATGAAGCACAATGAGGAGAAGACAACCATCTAGCTACTGCTATGGACCCATAGTCCAGGGGTGAACTACTCACTCATCACTCCGGAGGCGACCATGGCGGTGAAGAGTCCTCCGGGAGATGAATCCCCTCTCCGGCAGGGTGCCGGAGGAGATCTCCGGAATCCCCCGAGATGGGATTGGCGGAGGCGTCTCGGTAAGGTTTTCCGTATCGTGGCTCTCGGTCCCGGGGTTTCGCGACGGAGGCTTTAAGTAGGCGGAAGGGCAACGCGGGGGCCACACGAGGGCCCCACACCCTAGGTCGGCGCGGCCGGGGCCTGGGCCGCGCCGCCCTAGTGTGGCGGCGCCTCGTGGCCCCACTTCGACTCCTCTTCGGTCTTCCGGAAGCTTCGTGGCAAAATAGGACCCCGGGCGTTGATTTCGTCCAATTCCGAGAATATTTCGTTACTAGGATTTCGAAACCAAAAACAGCGAGAAAACGAGCAATCGGCTCTTCGGCATCTTGTTAATAGGTTAGTTCCAGAAAATGCACGAATATGACATAAAGTGTGCATAAAACATGTAGGTATCATCAATAATGTGGCATGGAACATAAGAAATTATCGATACGTCGGAGACGTATCACCCCACACCAAGGAAGTGTGGACGGGAATACCGGACCCGGTTGGCAACAAGGATAAGTTCTCTTATGGGAAAAGTAACGCACCTCTGTAGAGTGTATTGAATTGTGGTTGTCACTCCCTGTTTCGGGAAAGGAACTACGAACGCGGCAGGAAAGGAACTCCGTTAAGTTCTGGCCAACCTGTGAAGACTGACGGGCAAAGTTTTCAGAATAAAATAAACCTTTTGTAGAAATTTTTACGAAAATTTGCATTCGCCTATGACTTTCTGGTCTATGGCTATAGCTAGTGCATGATACACCTATTTCCTAAAATGAACTTGTTGAGTACGCTCGTACTCATTCTCTCCCTTTTGAACCCCCTTCTTAGATCAAAGTCACCAAAGGAGAAACTACCGTGGAACTCGAAGACAAAGGAGTCAACTGCAACAAGATGGAGAACCCAAATCAATGAAGTCAATGGAGTCAACTTCTGCATCAGCTAAAGTGGAAACCTAGACTAGTGATAGAAGGGAACCATTTCCCTAATCCTAGTACCTAAGTAGCTAGACTTCTATAGCAAACCAAGTAGCTGTAGAGCTAGAGTTAGCAATAAGTTAGATCACGAGTTGTTCTTCTCAAGCTTTATTTGAAGTTTTACCTCACTGTAAAGTAGGAGGCTATGTTGATCTTCTGTAAACAGTTCATGTATCCTTCTATAGACATACCATGGACTCGCATGTTGTTGTGGGTATACTTTATGGGTATATCAACGGTGTGGCTTAGATCCGGCAAGCCCGGGTGGCCCACGGATGGTGATGTGGAATGTGGCCCATCGGGCAGCCCAGTTGCTGTAGATCCTGACGGATGAAGTCCAGCCCAGGAAGGAGGAGCCGGATCCCAACCGACCTATGAAGGAGGTCGGATCCGTGAAAGCCCATGAAGTATCCGGATCCAGCACGGCCTTGATGGAAGGCGGATCCTTGACGTACACGGCAAGATATTGTACCGTAGTAAGGCAACTTGTATTCCGGCTAGGACTCTCCATGTAAACCCTAGATCCGTGCGTCTTTATAAGCCGGATCTTAGGAGCCCTAGAGGCACAACCACAACTCATTGTAACAACGCGAAAGCGCTCAGATAATTCCAGACAAGCAGCAGTAGGCCCTGTCTTCGAGCAGGTGTTTCGAAGCTGGGTAAATCGCGTACCACCGTCCCGAGGACTCTCCGCCCTATGGCCCCTACTTCTTCTCCCCTCCATGAGGATCCCTCCTCTGGAGTACCGTCGAATAGGCAACGGCAGTTGGCGCCCACCGTGGGGCCAGCGGCTTCTGGAGGCCGGAACCGGGAGGGTTCCGCCATGGGAAGCTACGACGAATCCATCGCTGTGGGGCGCGTCCTTTACGCCGGGAACTTTCCGATCGTCCCCCAGGATGAATGCTGGATTCCGGCTAGGACCAACCCCGTCAAGCTCTCCATCGTCCCGATTGGCGGCATACACATCTTCATCGGCGAAACCGTCGATTCCGACGGAAACGCCCTGGTAAGTAACGCTGACGCACCGCCGCTGAGCAGGACGCAGTCGCGAAGATCCGATCTGAGATGCTGGAACTTCCTAGGGAAGATACCGCCTTAGATCTGGAAAATTCAAAACCCACCCAATCCGCCCCTGAGCGGGAAACAATGGTGGAAGACCAATGCAGATCCGCCTGGGTATCCCAGGTGTTAGAGAGCAAAGGTGTCACTTCGTGCACTTCCTCGCACATACCGCTGGAACCGCTCCTCCTCTGGAGGACGCAGGACCCATGCAGGTTGACGCTGCCGGAACCGGTGACGCCCCGGAACAGTAGGAGGCTGCCGGAGATAGCAGCGCACCGGATCAGCAAGAGGAGGCCGAAGACGTAGAAGAATCAATCATGTGCAACCTCAGCCCGACCTCCGACTATACTTCATCCATGAACACGGAGGAATTCAACCAAGCCTTGAAGGAGCTAGAAGGCGACAAGGAAACTGAGGCGGATTCTGCCCCAACTAAGCAGGTCCTAGCGACCATAACTGGGTTAGGAAAAGACGCTGACGAAGAAACTCCTGCTGCAGCAGCCCTCCCGATAGCGTCCAATTCGAATACTCCGCCATCGCAACCTCGTCGCCGCGCTGCGTCGGAATCTGGAGAAGACAACTTTTCCGGGGACAAGGATTACCTGACTCCGAAGAGCTCGTGGAGCAAGCAGGCATTGGGGCCCTAGTTCACACAGAAGTCCTTAACAAGCCTATAACTCCGGAGGAAGCCGCAGATCCAGTAGCTCTAGAAGCAACAAGAAGGGAGATGCTGGCCACCGCCAAGAAAATCTCCACCACCGCAGCTGCGATGTTGGAGGAAAGGCAAGAAGCTCAAGAAGTAATGGATAGCTTTCTCAAAAGAAAACGTGAAGCCGTTGACTCCTTACAGAAGGCCAAAAAACTCCGAAAACATTGGGAGGCCAAAATAAAGGAAGCTGATAGGATCAGGCGGGAATCCATTGGCCCCCGTAAGATCACCTTCGCAACGCCCTCCAACCTGCAGACGCTCACAACTCCGGAGGAGAACATGCAAAAGGCTGTGGAGCTTCTGAACAAGAAGAATGAGGAAATCGACATCAACCACCTCCGCACGCTCGTCGCTTCAGCGGTGCAGCAACAGAGCAAGGCATACACTTCGCGCAAGTTGGAATCTAACCCAGAGTTATGCGTTTCCACTGCGCAGAAGGATGCCTCCAGAAGCAAACACCACGACGATGAATCGTGCACCGGATCTTCGGAGCGCAGGAGGAGAACCAGAGAACATCCAAATCCAATCCCTGTGCCATCAAAGACACCTCCGTCAGATCCAAGGAAGGGAAAGGATGCAAGGTACACTGGTAGGGACAAGTACCGGAATCCGTCACCTCCGCCCAACGGATACCCGCGTCCTCCACCTCCTCGCTGCCGTAGTCCAGCCGGAAACACCAGACCCCATGGGCCAGGTGGAATCAACATCCGCGACAACGTGCTCCCTCAGAGGAACAGGAGCAGAGAGCGAACGCCGGAACCCCGTCGGAGCCGACACGAGGAGCGCGACCCGGAACCGCGCAAAAGCCGGAACGACGAAGGCAGCCAGCACCATAGTGAAGGCAGCAACCGAAGCCGGAGTCAGCATCAAGAAGGGCGAGGAGAATCAGCAGACGGAAGCAAGAGGTCGCATCGGCCCCCTCGCAGATCTCCCTCCCCACCACCTAGCGGTGGAGGCGGAGGTGGTGGCCGGAGATCTCGCTCGCGCTCAAAATCCTCCTGCAATGGCTCGCGTGACGCGCGGGAACGTCTCAATGAATACAGAACTGACTACATCGGCCCAAAGTGCTTTGGCAGGATGATTCGAGAGGAACCAAAGCCAAGGATGAACCTCAAGCTACCCGAAAACTTGAAGCATTATGATAGCACCGAAAGGCCGGATACCTGGATCGAAGATTACTACAATGCAGTAACCTTCGCCGGAGGAACCCCTAACATCGCTTGCCGCATGCTTCAGCTGTACCTTGTAGGTCCAGCCCGGATCTGGCTCAGCGACCTCGAGAAGAATTCTATCTTTTGTTGGTTCGACCTGAAGAACGCCTTCGAAAAGCACTTCAAGGGCACCTACAAGAGACCTGCCACGACAAGCGACCTACAGGCATGTATCCAGAAGAAGGGAGAAACATGAAGTAATTTCCTCACACGATGGTTAGCAACCAAGAACGAGTGCGAGAACGTTGATAATCGCACAGCTATGCACGCCTTTATAGGTGGATTGCAGAGGGGAGGACTGCTGCGGCACAAGCTCACTTGCTTGGTCAATGCAAATAAACTGACTTTGAATGACATGATCACCATCGCCAGCGATCACACTACCGCCGATGACGACGCAGGCGAAGATCTCGCAGCTACAGCAATTCCCCTGCATCAGCAAAAGAAGAACCGTGATAACGGTAACAGCAGCGGCAGCAAGCGGAAAAATCCCCCCGATGACCAGAGAAGTGGCGGATCCGAAATGGTTGCCATGGCTTTCCAGCGCGGAGTTCAAGGAGGCGGAAGAGGCCGCGGTCGCGGAGGCGGAGCCGGCAGGGGCCAGCAGCGTGGTGATGAGGTCACCGCTGCCGGAACCCGCGCCCCTCAAACTTTTGAGGAATACAGAGACATGCCATGCCTAGCCCACATTGATCCGGCTACCGGTAAGTCCTCTCACACCAATCGCGACTGCAAGTGGGTCAACGATCTCAAAACTGACCCGGAAGCAGGATACAAACGAGCCCGAAAGCACCGCCCACGTGGCAAAGGAGGCAAGGGCAAGAACAAGGACAAAGAGGAAGACAGTTCCGAGGCGATGGATGAGGATGATGCTTCGCCGGGTCCCAAGGAAGGATCCGTAGCTAAACCCAACCCCTTCGTCAAAAAGAGCGTGGGCGCGTACCACACCTTCCTCGAAACCCCAACAGTCCATGCCAGCAAGTCAGCTCTCCGGATCCTGAACGCCACAGTTCCGGCTGTGCCGCAGTATGTCAGGTGGTCGGAAACTCCGTGTACGTTTGACACGCAGGATCATCCTACTGTCATTCCGAAAGAGTGCTACGCCTTGGTTGTAAGTCCCCGCATCGACGGCTATGATTTCTCCAAGTGCCTCATGGACGGCGGAGCCAGCTTGACCATCATGTCCCTGGAAACTCTGGAGCGGATGAACCTTACCAAGGAACAGCTCAAACACAGCACCACTGAATTTCATGGTGTGGTTCCGGGTAAAAAGGCAAATTCCCTTGGCAGCATCAGACTTCCCGTGGCCTTCGGCGATATCAATAATTTCCGCGAAGAGATGATCACGTTTGAGGTCGTGCCCTTCAAGAGCTCCTACCACGTCATCTTCAGCAGGCCCACCTACCATAAGTTTCACGCAAGAGCGTGCTACATCTACAACAAGCTCAAGATTCTGGGTCCCAATGGTATGATTACCGTATCCGGAGACTACAAGAAGGCTCACGAGTGCGAGTTGGGCGAAGCCGCCTTCGCAGAGTCTGTGATATCTCGAGAGGAGCTGCAAGGCTACAGAGCCGCGGTGGATCCAAAAGAGATGCACACCACCAAGAAGCAGATCTCCAAACAGAAAACCTCGTTCAAGGCCGCGATAGAGACCAAGAAAATCGACTTCAAGTAAGGAGATACCACTAAACAGGTCTCGGTCAGAGCTAACATGGACCCCAAATAGGAAGACGCGCTCGTCGAGTTCCTCCGCGCTAGCATGGACATCTTCGCATGGCAGCCTTCTGACATGTCCGGAGTACCTAGGGAACTCGCCGAGCACTACCTCAACATAAATTCGGGGGCTAAACCGGTGAAGCAAGCTATGCGACGCTTTGGTGATAAGAAGCACCGCGCCATAGGAATGGAACTAGCAAAGTTACTAGAGGCAGGTTTTTTAGTAGAAGTTATCCATACTGATTGGGTCGCAAACCCCGTCCTTGTACCCAAAAAGAATTCTGAAATACTAAGAATGTGCATCGATTACTCCGGCTTGAATAAGCATTGTCCGAAGGATCCGTTCCCCTTGCCGCGCATTGACCAAGTCATTGATTCGACGGCAGGGGCGGAACTTCGTGTTTTCTTGACGCATATTCCGGGTATCACCAGATCCGGATGAAGAAGTCCGACCAAAAGGCGACCTCGTTCATCACTCCGTTCGGCACTTACTGCTATGTCACCATGCCTTTTGGTTTGAAAAATGTAGGTGCCACCTACCAACGTACGATGCAGCGGTGCTTGAAGGACCAAATTGGCCGGAACGTACACGCTTACGTCGACGACATCGCGGTCATGACCCGGAAAGGATCCGACTTGATCAGCGACCTCACAGAAACCTTTCAGAACCTCCGACGGTACAAGATGATGTTGAATCCGCTGAAATGCGTCTTTGGTGTTCCAGCCGGAAAACTCCTTGGCTTCATTGTCTCTCACAGAGGCATTGAAGTTAACCTGGACAAAATCAAGGCAATCTTGTGCATCAAAAGACCAACTTGTCTCAAAGATGTGAAACGACTAACTGGTTGTGTTGCAGCAATCAGTAGGTTTGTTAGCCGTCTTGGCGAGAAGGCGCTACCTTTGTACAAGCTGCTGAAGAAAACAGACAAATTTGTCTGGAACGACGCAGCAGATGCAACACTTCAGGGGTTGAAGGAAATACTCACTTCCCCACCCATCCTAGCAGCTCCAGAAGAGTCAGAGCCTATGCTCCTTTACCTAGCAGCTACCAACAAAGTCATCAACCTTGTCATCATGGTGGAGCGAAAGGAAGAAGGTCACGAGTATGGAGTCCAAAGGCCAGTCTATTACATTAGCGAGGTACTAACGGAATCCAAACAAAGATATACTCACTTTCAAAAGCTAGCCTATGGCGTGTTCCTAGGTAGCAGGAAGCTGAGACACTACTTCCAAGAGCACCCAGTAACAGTCGTGAGCAAGGCTCCACTGTCGACGATCCTTAATAACGCTGACGCAACAGGACGCACAACAAAATGGGGCATTGAATTATCTGCCTTCGACATCAGTTACAAAGCCAGGACTGCGATCAAATCCCAGATCTTGGCAGATTTCATCGCAGATTGGACAGAAGCTCCGGATGCAAATCCGGAGCCGGAACCTGAAACATGGGTCATGCACTTCGATGGATCCAAGCAGCATCAAGGCTCAGGAGCCGGAGTCACCCTGAAGTCCCCTACCGGAGAAGAACTGCAATATGTTCTGCAGATTCACTTCGAAGCTACAAATAACATGGCGGAATACGAGGCTCTACTACATGGTCTGCGCATCGCTAAGGAAATTGGGATCAAGCACATCATTTCCTGCGGAGATTCCGACCTGGTGGCACAACAAGTAGCCGGAACCTGGAACGCCAGAAACTCCGTTATGGCGGCTTACAGAGACGAAGTTGACGAGATCGCCAAATGCTTCCTCGGATACAAAGTCAAGTACGTCAGGAGAGACGATAACACAGCGGCAGATATGCTATCCAAGCTCGGATCCGGCAGGAAACCAATTCCGCCCGGCATCTTCCTAGAGCATCTACGGATACCCTCGGTAAAGGGTGCTAACTCGGAAAACCCGGACATGGCAGTATCTCCGGCTAGGGAAGTGATGGCTATCATTGCGGCCTGGACACAGCCGTTCCTGGACTACCTCATCGATCAAAAGTTGCCAGAGGACGAGGTCCTCGCACGACAGATCATAAGACGAGCAAGATCCTACACAATCGTTGATAGACAGCTCTACAAACGAAGCGCAACCGGGGTATTTCTCAAATGCGTCTCCAATCAAGACGGCATTGAAATCCTCAGGGAGATCAATGCAGGGGATTGCGGGCATCATGCCGCCCCCAGGTCCCTCGTTGCAAAAGCTTTTCGGCTCGGATTTTACTGGCTCACAGCTAAAGAAGACGCTGACAAGCTGGTAAAAACTTGCCGAGGTTGCCATTACTATGCTACTCAACCAAACGCTCCAGCCCAAGAGCTGAAGACCATCCCTATCACCTGGCCGTTTGCGGTCTGGGGGCTAGATATGGTTGGAAAAGTAAAGAAATCATCTCCTGGCGGTTTTGAGTACCTCCTGGTCGTTGTTGACAAGTTTAGTAAGTGGATCAAGGCAAAGCCAGTGAGAAAAGCCGATGGTGCTACGGCACTAAAATTTGTTTGCAGCCTCGTGACGAGATTCGGCATCCCACATAGCATAATCACAGACAATGGCACGAACTTCGCACAAGGAGAATTGAAGGATTACTGCTATGATGTAGGGATCCGGCTTGACCTTGCATCTGTGGCTCATCCACAATCCAATGGTCGGGTCGAAAGAGCCAACGGCCTCATACTATCCGGGATTAAACCACGCCTTGAAGAACCACTGCGACGCGCAGCTGGAGCTTGGGCTGATGGGTTAGACTCTGTTCTGTGGAGTTTACGAACTACCCCTAACAGGTCAACTGGATTTACTCCGTTCTTCCTGGTATACTGATCCGAAGCCTTGCTCCCCTCCGACATCATCCAAGATTCACCGCGAGTGTCCGCCTACAATGAAGAAACTGCTGATGAGGCCAGACAGCTATCTATGGACCTGATCGAAGAAGCTCGGAATCTAGCTGACCAACGTTCCACCATCTACCAGCAGAAACTCCGACGCTATCACAGCCGTCGAGTTCGGAATCGCTCGTTCATGGCCGGAGACTTGGTCCTCCGCCTTCGCCAGGTGAAAGATCATAAGTTGCAATCTCCATGGGAAGGACCCTTTGTCATTAGCAAAGTGCTTCATAACGGATCATACTACCTTGTCGATTTCTGGGAGCTAAAGGATAGACCTGCTAATTGGTACCGGAAACGCAAGCGAGAGGATCCGGATGACATATACGATGAAACAGAATGTCCCTGGAACATTGCACAGCTACGTCATTTCCACACTTAGCAATTTTTTCGAGTTACATACTCTCTAATAGTTATACATGATCAATGAAATAAAGCATCTGGTTCACTCTTTGAGTCTTTTACCTCCTTTAGTTGTTCATTTTTAGATCGTGTATATTTTCCGACTAAAACCGCAGAGCTAGATATTTCCGCCTAGGCGTGTATGAAAGTTGTGATTTTCAAAATCGTCCTTTAGGACGTAAGCTTAAGTTTTCTGGTGGACATGTTTTCTGTTGCGAACTCACGGATTCCTGGTAGCGACTTCCGGCACCTCGGCTGGGGGCTTGTTTCCGTGGGTATTGACGGAATGCCATTGGGCTTCGTCGCCGCTGGCGAGCGTTTCCGGCTAAAGGTCTTCCGGCTCGTGGAAGGTCAAGTGAGCAAGCCGGAAAACATAAAAACCAGCACTTGCTTTCAACAAACAAAACATGCATAATAACTTTAACGGATAGCAGGATAAGTTTTTTCCGCCCATGCATAAGTGTTTCGTCCCTAGCTTCTTAAGAATTTAAGTTATATTACAAACCCTCTATGGGGCCAAAATGATGCATTGTTTTCTTCCCGCCGGAATAAAGTTTTTTACTTCTCCTTAGTCGGAGAAGCTCCGCCCTTGTCATCAACCCTCGGGTCGGCTTCTTCTTCGCCCTTGGCCGGAGAGGAGACATCATCATCACTCTCTTCATTGTCTTCAGCCGGAGATACTGCGCCACCCTTGTCCTTGGAGCTTGTCCAGGTATATTGACTTCCGGATTGGGCAGGTTGGGCTTCCGCCTCGCGTTTCTTATGGAGCTCTTCTTCAAGAGGTTCGTCGGCTGGAAGAACCACCTTGTCGTAAAACTCATCATGACAGATTCCCCGGGCGATGCGGGTGTCGTAGCCACTAACTACGTCCAGCAGCGCATTGACGTCCGAGTTCGGAGGAACACCGGAAGTCACCCTGTCAATATCAAGATCCGGGTTATGTGCTAGGCACATAGCCAAGGACATTGCAGCAGCACCTCGGGCCGATGACGACTGCAGATCCACCACCAGCTCCGGAAGAATGTCCATTCTCTGAATAAGCTTTCGAACTTCGCAAGTTCGGCTCTTCTTGATTGATAAGTTGTGGCAAATCTTCCGGGAGGTGGAGATGAGGTCCTTGCAGTCATCTCCGGCAAGCTGAAGCAGATCATCTCGGGGGAACTAGCTCCGACGCTCATCGTTGTATCCAAGAGGCTCTGCATGAGACGATTTGAGATAAGCATAACAGATTGAGTTCAGCACATACATTACTATATGAACTTCGGAGACATACCCATGACGTCCGAGTTGAGCAAGTCCCAGTGCTTCTCCGCCGTCTCCATGTAATTCCGGAGTCCGCCGAGCTCCTTCTGTTGCTTCTGGATGGTTTCACTATCAACTTTTCTTTTTAACTCGAATTCACCCTCCTTCCGGATGAGTTCTGAGTTCTTTTCCGCCAGCTTTTTCTCCGCCACTGCAAGCTTCGCCTCTAGATCTTTCTGGGAGGAGCGAAGAGTCTCGAGCTCGGAGGATGCCGCGGCGAGGGAAGACGATGCTCCTATCCAAGATAAATCAAAATCAGTTTGGAATTCGGATCATGAATTATTCGCAAATGAGTCGGAAACCAACCTTGGGCGTCTGACAGCTGCTTCATCAGATCCGCGTTCTCCTGCTTAAACATTTGAATTTTCTCCGCCTGGCTCAAGGTATCGCGGCGCTGCAGGGCAATGTTCTTGTGGAGCTCGTAATGCAGAGCCTGCTGTTCCTGTAAGTAGAAACAGAGCAGGAGTAAATTCCGGGTTTTTTACAAGTAGGTCCTTCTGAAGCATTGATGCCGGAAACTTTTCCGCCATAATGTTTGGGGGCTACTGCGACATTTTTAAAATCTTCTTCATTTTAAGTTTTCTCTAAGTATTTAGACGCTAACTATTGACTAGTTTCCGCCTATATACTTGGGGGCTACTGGGGAGTACCTTGCGCTTGCAGAGGAGTTTGTCGAAGAACTGGCCAACTTCCTTCTTGAAGTCCTGAATTTCCGATGACTCGGCGTCAGGCTTACCCCAGGCATTGTCCAACATGGAGTTGAGCAGATCCTGTTCAAGATCCCACTTCTCCGCCTCAGTGAGCTTGTTGAAAAATTTGATCGCGTATGCCTTGGGGGTGGAGGTAAGATCAGCCGGATCTCCAAAGTTCTTCGGAAACACGACAAATTTCAGCCTTTCCCAAAGAGGTGACTTCCGCCTCCTCTTGGCCTTGTACTCCAGCTTCTTCAGGGGCAGCTTGTTTTGCTCCGGAGCTTTCTCCGCCCACTTTCTCGCTACTTACCGGAATTATCTCCGGTGGAGTTTCCGTAGCGGGAGGGGGAGATCGCTCAGCCTGAGGAGGAGATGGCTGGGGAGTGGCGTGGGAAGCACTTGGCGGAGCTGGCGTTGCAGGGCCAATGGCCGGAGACTTCTTCATGTACTTGGTGATGGGCATAGGCGGATCTACCATCCCTATTGCCCGGGCAGCCGCCCAGGCTTCCGGCCGGCCGGCAAGCCTATTTTTGCCCATATTTCATATGTATTTAACGAAAAATAAGAACATTAAGCCTGTTTGCCCGGGCTTTAAAATTCTTCTGGGTCCGCCTATGGTGATGGGATCTTGGACGTTGGTCCGTGCGGTGGTGGTACTCGGATTCCTACAAACAGGCAAAGGAAATAAATAAGTAACAAGTTCTATCAAAATAAAGACGCGCTGTACTCGGAAACTCACGTGGTGCTAGGAATGATGGGGCGCGATCGTTTTCCTGCTGTCGTTAGCAGTTTGATGCGCTCACGCTCCGCTTTCTTGGAATTCAGCGGAGGTGGCTTCGTGACTTTGGGCTTCTTGGCGGAGGCCTCGCCGCTAGCTCCGGCTTCGGAGCCGGAAGCTTTGGCGCGCGGACGCTTAGTTGGGCGAGGGGCGGCCTTTCGAGGCGCTTGCTCCTCCTCCTCCTCGTCGTCCTCCGGATCCTCCTCCGCCGCTTCGCCGCTGACGGGGACTCGGAGTATGTTGCGGAAATCTTCCTCCGCCAAAGTATCGAGCTAAGAGGAGAATTCGAGAGTAAGTTAGAACACATCAAAAATATGAGAAGTTGAAGAATAGCAAAGTACAAGTGCTTACCGGAGGACATTGGTCGTTTGTATTGATGTCTTTTATCAATTCCGGGACCGGTTGGCCCCGGCCTATCTTCACAAGTGTTTTGATTCTCCTCTTGAGAGAATGGGAGATCGTGGCGGGTTACTCGGAGAGGGTCGTCCGCCCCGGTGTATGCGCAGATTAAGCGTGCGTTATATCGCAGAGGCTGGATCCGCCGAGAGAACCAGCTTAGAGTGAGCTGAGTTCCGGTTAGCCCGTCGTGGACTAACCAAGAGATCCTCCGCGCAGCTTTCTCCAGTATCGGAGTCTGGGCGAGCGTGGGGATGAAGCTCCAGCTGTCGCGTTCTTCCGGAGGCTTGTTGATGAATTTGGGCAGCCCTTTATGGACACCCGGAACTGCGACGTTCTTCCCATAGAACCATCCGGCGTTCCAGTACCGGACGGATTCGTGGGAGTCGTGGGGCGGACACATGCGACTAGGCCGGAGCATGAAGGTCATGCTGCCGCAGTTCACCATATTCTTGTCCTTGGTCTCTTTCTTCACCCGGAAGAAAAACTGCCATAGTCTGACGTCCGGGCGGATTTCGAGATGCCCTTCGCAAAGTGTGACAAAGTTCGAAAGGAGGAGATAAGAGTTCGGGCAGATATTATGGGATTGAAGCCCATAAGTGCTGAGGATGGAGAGAAAGAACTCCGAACAGGGGAGCGATAATCCGCGCTCAACCCAGGCTTTTGTCAGGACTCTTTCGTCCGCGTCTGGTTTGGGGACGTCGGATTCGTGCATGAAACTCCATTGCGGAGAAATCATGCCTTCACTTTGAAGGTCCCTCAGTTCCGAGTCCTTGATTTCGCAAGGCCACCACTGACCCTTCTCGCCCTCTCGGATCTTGGCCTTGGAAGCCTTCTTCGCTTCCGCCTCCTGCACTTTAGCAGCCATCCTGGCTTGTCCTTCAGGTTCTTCTTGGATTTCTTTGGAGGTGGGGATCCGGCCTAGTGCATTGCTGGAAGGGGTGGAGAATGGTTGAGCTAGTCTGATGTCGGAAACATATGGTGGCAAGTATGCAAGGGGTTCCGGGCAGATTGGTTCTAATGTGCTGGGTTCCGGGCTATTCGGCTGCATGCGTTCATCATCACACGTTCGCCATCAAGACCCCGCTACACCACAGCCCGGGACTCATCGTCTTCAGCATGAAAAAACCACCCCGCTCAACCTCAGGATCCCTTCAGCCAGCACGTGTTCCAAAACAATGCCTCAAACAGGGAGAACGACACCAAAAGTGATGTCACGGTACAACCCGGGAGACCCAGATCAAGAGATTCACTTAGAACACCGGGCATGTGGCGGGAGATTTACAGCGATGACGCCTTCAGCGGGCGCCTCCATCATTGGCACCGGCCGCGTCGAAGCCCGGCTCTCAATGGCCAACATCCACGCCTCCAAGATCATTCCCGAACAGCAGCAGTATGCCAAGGAAGACACGCCATCGGAGGTGGGTCACTCCACCTGATGGAACCGTAGCTCTTTCCTCGTCGGAATCCATCCCACGCACGATAGTCCCGAAGGATTGAGCCGCAAGAGCCGTTGATCTGCACCAGGGAGGCCCTCCCGCACGAGAGCCAGGCCTCCCCGCTGTCGTCCGCCACGCAGGCATAACCTTGCAGCTTCATTCAGCCGACAGCAGGGGATTGGGTAAAAAGAAAGGGGTGGTGGCGTCCTTGGTTAGGTTGGACAGCTGTTTTGTGCGTGTGGTCAGTGAAACTTCTTAGTTATGGTTTTTTTTTCTTGAGATTGCACTTATAATAAATATAGGTTATGTGCATCTTTTCCATCCAAGGACTGGAGACAATAAAAAAACTTTTTCTTTCTAAAACAGAAAAGATGGATAAATAATGAAGTAGTGAGACAGAGTGCATGAGGCATTTTGACGTAACTATAATATTGAAATGTTCTTCTACTGCTCGCTTGGTGCAAATATGGAAAATGTTATTTGAAAACATGTCAAAATAAGTGATGTAAAGCAGGTGAATGGCAAGTTCAAACCTTCAAGCAGGGAGAAGGGAATTTTATTTCCTTTATATCCACACAAAGTCCATGCCAGTGTGCCAGACCGCCGCTCCGTGGACAGACTGTGATGACAGCTTAGATCTCCCACATCATTTTTACAGTCAACGAAGAGACGACGAGAGGTTTCAAGCTCACGGACGTGAAGGTGCAAAAAGACATAAATCTCACATGTATTTGAGCAAATTTTAATGATTAAATTGATTCAAATGTGATCGTAGAAAGGAACATCTGACGAGTGACTTTGTTTCATCCCATTGATGCACCTAGCAGGGTTTTATATTTACTAGTCTGCGTACTCTCGTAGCCTTTGGTTAGGTAGTAATAGTATTGCATTATTGGAACAAGCTAGCTTGTTTGTTTTGACTCCTTTGCATATATGCGTCCCTACCGAAGCTTGCGAAGGGTGACCGAAAGAACTCGGGAACTTGTTAACCTACCGTTTGAGTAGGAGAGGGGCCGGGGTGGAAACAGGACCGACTACCTATCTTGGAACATGTACCTTCCATTTTATGCTTTTCAAAAGTTGTAAGCAGTTTTGAAGAACATTTTCTTGGTGGACATGCATGGGCATTTTTGTAGCATTTCTAAATCGCTGCTATCCTAAAAAGAGTTCGCGACTTCGTACGCAAGGAAGCCGATCCTGTGCTTTCGGGAAGAGGTGACATAGACCGGCATATATGCTCAGGCCCTTCTTGACCGTCCAATAAGGTACCAATGGCTGAGATCCTAGAGGGCAAGAAACTACGCAGGTCTAAATTGTCCATTTCGTAAGAGTCTCCCGTTCCTCAGATTTCACCTGAACGGATCGAAATTCTGCATTTCGAAATGAACTGGTCGGTGTTTTCGGTGTGCAACTCATGTTTTAAACTAACTACTCTGAGTACTTGTTCTATACTTCTATCAGACATGTGTAACTGTGTAAGTTCATATTTTAAGCGTCTGTTTTTTGTTCTAAATTTGTCGTTGAAAAATAAGGAACTCACGCATTCGAACATACGCACACGGTTAAGATAGAGTAAATCGTGTGTGAAAATGAAAACTTCGCAGAAGATCCTCACAAAGTGAACCATCATACACTCGGCCAAATCAAACTTTTGTTTTTGCTTACCTATCTGCGATGGACGTAGTATTGCTTCAGCAACCTCGTAAGTCAAACTTTTGTTTTTGCTTACCTATCTGCCCTAGACCGTGGCTAGCACTATTTGCTGCATGCCCGGTCTATTTTCACGCTGCCAAGGGTACTGACTACTGGGACCAACATAATCTGTGTCAAACAAACATGTCTCGATCTTTGGGATTTGCCCCGTTCCTATATAATTGAAGCGTATCTCAGTTCGATCTTGCTAGGAGGAATCATTAGTGATAAGCTTTCGACAAGCGACGATCCATGAAGGGTGAGAGTAGAGCCATTCTTTTTTTGAAAGAATTAATTAAAGATCGCGAGGCATCGCGTGCGGGTGGCAACGACGGCCACCGACCGACCAAAGACTTCAGACGATGCTAAGCATGTAGCAGTGCATACAGCCGTCGCTCTCGTAGAACTCTTTTGGCCATGATCAATGATTGTGCATGACCTGGCTTGGTACATGTTTGAAAATTTCGCTTCCTCGAAAAAGAAGAGAGCTTTCTGTGTTGCATTCGAGATCTGTTCTAGTTTGCAAACAAGAAGCCTATATACAGGGTACTAGAGACAGGGAGTACTTTTTCGATCCCTCAACTCATCCGGCCAGAAATGTTGGTCCTAATTTAGGCAATTTTTTTCCCCAAAGAAATCACCGATCTACCGAAACGGTACGTGCGGGACTCCCAGGAGAAGCGACCGGGAGGCGGCTGAAAAAACCCATCTAGGGTTCCTTGCCCTCATCGGCGACGTTGCTGGTCCGCTTCGCCTCCTGTGGCCTTAGGGCCATGGAGGTGTGGCGGACCACGGCCTCTCGCCGGCGGGAGGGTTTTCGTTTTTTGTTAGGTTTTTTTCCAGTGTCTTCTTTGGGATGGTGAGGCGGCGGCTCCATCTTGATGTCAGAATAAGGTTCTCCCTGCTCTATCCTTGCTCTGGTGGTGCGTCCAGCATCGGCGGAGGGCGCGTGGAGTCATATGCCCAGCAGATCTCGCGGGATCCGATCGGTTTTCGTGTTCGTTGGTGTGATTTCAGGTCAGTCTCTTCCGATCTACAGTTGTCATCATTGGCGACAGTTGCTTCTCTGGTGCGTTGGTCCTTTGAGACCTTGGCACGATGACTTCCCGTTTGTCTACTACAATAAACTCTACTACGACAAGCTTTGCCCGGCTCCGGTGATGGAGGGGTGAGGACAACGGCGCACCTTCGACTCGTGTCAGTGTTTGTAGTCGTCGCTAGGTGGTCGAAAGACCTACTTGTATTTTTTATTACTTTTAAGTTAGTTTGTACTGCTATTGATAATTATTAATAGATCGGTGGAATTTTCGCAAAAAAAATCACCGATCCCTTCATAATCTTCAATAACAGTACGAGGAAACCCAAAAGCAATAAAAACTGTTAAAAAAAGTTTGTGTACCACCTAGCAACGACTACAAGCGCTCGAACGAGTCGAAGATGCGCCGTCGTCCTTGCCCATCCCTCATTGAGCTTGTATAATATCTTTCACAATTTTACTACCAGATGTAATCTAGATATGATAATAAAACATGAAAGAGAGCTACGTGGTTTATCTTTTTAGTTTTATCTCTAGTAACTAGACCTCTTAAACATGTGGTGACAAAGATTGTGTTAAGAGATCATCTCTAATTAAAAGAAGAAAATTCATTTTTCCAACTTTTGGTTTCCTCCACGTCAGCATTTATGCTACGTGGCAATGTATTGTATATGCCTTAACTACATCCATATTTTCATGTTCTTCTCGTCTCTGCATCTGCCTTGATATGGTTCATATCATGCATATTTACTAATAGAGAAAGCGCTAGCTCGCCGGAGCTCCGACGCGCCTCCGAACGTTAAAACAAATGGCGATGAAACCAGACTGGCAGCCAGTGGAGACGTAGGTTTGGATACTAGGTTCAGATTAAATTTGATTAACGCAACTTAAAATCAGTAAGCACCAGTGGTCTAGTGGTAGAATAGTACCCTGCCACGGTACAGACCCGGGTTCGATTCCCGGCTGGTGCATTTTTTATTTGTTTTGTTTTGTTTTTTAGCTTCCTTATAATTGAATCTCACCTTTTCGCTGCATCACCACGACATTCGATTCCCGGCTGTAGTAATTTATGCTTTCTTTTCTTTTAGCTTCATAGTTATACTTTTTTCATTTGGGTTGCATACGTTAATTGATCTCATCTCTGGGTAATGCATTTCTGAAAGTAAATCTAAGGTGTGGTTTTTACATACGAAAAAATACATCTAGTTTGAAAGGTGAAACCTTTCCACAATGAGGTTATCTAGAGAAAAAGGAGCACTGTCCCAAATTACTTGACTCAGATATCTAGACAAAGTTAAGCCAACTAATTTGAGACGGGGGAAGTGACAAACGAACTACATCCATTATGAGAGAGAGCCAACGTATTGCATTGTTTTTTTAGAGAGAAGGATCCACTTTATTGATTATCATCTATACATACACAGAGCTTGCCTGATCGATTCTGAACAGAATCGTAAAACATCACAGGATAGAGCAACCTCACAGGACCTACAGCTAAGATGAGCGCAGCAACATTAAAAGATCTCTTGATATTGGCCAAAAAAAAAGTCGAAAAATAGCCAACGGAAGCTTGATGTCTGCCACCATAGCAGCCACTTCAGATCTGTCAATCGAAGATGAATTCATGTGTTGAAAGGGAGAGGCAGTCTGAAGCAAACACCGCTGAGGTGAAACCTTCATCGCGCACAACGTAGCACCCAGCTTCCAGCGGACTCCGGTGACACAATACCATTGGGTAGCTGCAACCAAGAATTCCCGATTGTGGTCTGGAATCACAACACCAGTTCCCACCTTGTGCAAATTTGAGAAGACAGCTGTCCCAACTTTAACCACGACTGAACCGTGTGGTGGCGGAGACCATCTGACTGTTGGAAAAGATGATGGCTCACGACTATGTCCGGGATCAGTCTTAAAAAGATTCAGCAGCAGCAGCAGCAAATCAACATAAGCATAAATCTTTAAGGCAACGCGGTGTGGGTGGGTGGATATTACCTCCACCATTCCCTTGCCTCCCAAATATTGCAGTGAAGCTCTGTCAATGAAATCAAACAGCCAATGTTTTGGCGAGCGAAAGTTTTTGCAACACAGATAGAGGTCAAACTGACTTTTAGCATTGGCACTACACTATTCACTGCTCTTTACCTCCCCTCTATCAAACAGATTGTACAGCCTCATTTCATTGAAAAAAGGGAGAGTCAACAAAAACTGTTTTAACAAGGAAAGGAAGGCACAAAAAGGAAAAGGAAGACCATGAAGGCAGCCAAAAGGATGAAATCCTCTTGGTAGAATTGCACCCAAATATTTTGCTTCGGCTATGGCCCCTCTCGTCATTTCTGATCTTTGTAATGATGCCAAAAGGTCTACTAAATTGCCTAAGAGCATCTCCAGCCGCGTCCCCCAAATTGTCTCCCAAACCGCGCCGGATTGAGCGTTTGGGGGACGTGTTTCGTTCGTGCCGCGTTTGGGGGACGTCGCTCCCCAGTCGCGTCCCCCAAACAAAATTTCGCAAATTTTAAACTTAACTAGATTCGATTAGATTCGTCCAAACTTACATAGATTCGAACGAAATTTGACTAACTTTAAAACTAAACCTAATCTAGAACCACTTGCGGCGGCCGGAGGCGTCGTAGCGTCTTGCTGGAAGTTGTACATCTCGTCGAGTGACGACCTCACGCTTGACGCGCTCGTCGACGGGCTCGTCCTTCACCAAGCCGCTTGGTCCGCCTCGCCGTCGTCGGTGAGGTCCACCGGCGGCTTGCCGGAGTCGCGGATGGACATGGCGATCGCCGCGTCCAGGTCGCCCCTCCGGGCGTCCTTGTCGTCCATGGACGCCAAGAACGCCGCCCGCAGCCCCGGGCAGTCCTCGGGGTCGTCGGCTGGCGGCGATGAGCCGCTGCTGCCGCTCGTACTCCGCCCGGCAGCGCCGCCTGCGACGCTTCCTCCGGCTCCTCCTTCACCTCCGGCTTCGGGATGAGGAGGGCGCCGCCGCGCCTCCTTGCTTGCCGCCGGGCTGCGCTGCCGCCACGCCTCGTGTTGACGGGCGTCGCCGGCTCCTCCTTCACCTCCCGTTTGGGAACGGTGTACGGCGCCGATCGGTAAGACGAGGACCGGCGTCGATCGCGCCGGTCCCGAGGAAGAAGAGTGCGAGGAGGACGAGTACGTCGTCCTCCTCGGCTGCCATTGAGGAGACGGCGGCGGCGACGACGGCATCTCCGGCCTTGACGGCTTGGGCGCCGTTGCGGATGCCGCGGATGACGTTGTCGAGGTGCGCCCGGAACGCCCACGAGCGGGCGCGGCCGTCCTTGTTCCAGCTATTGGGGCCGCCGAGCGAGGTTGTCGGTCTTTGCGCATCTCGATGTCGTACTTCGCCTTGAAGTACGTCGTCCACTGAGCGTCGTTGTTGTCGACCGCCCACGTCGGATCCAACCGCTCTCGGGCGGTGAGTTGAGCCCGACGGGCCTTGGCGGCGTCCCACCATTGCTCCGTGCGCGGCTCCGGCGGCGGCGGAACGCCAATACCGTTCACGGCCATCTTCCGGCCCGCCGCTGCTGGCGGCCCGCATGTCCGGCGGGGCCGGATACCGGGCGTGGTACGGCGCCCACGCCTCCGCCACGGTGAGGCTGCCGCGGCCGAAGCCGTTCGCCGCGGCGATCTTGCGGGAGGACGAGCTCGACATTTTTTGAGCGGCGAGGAGAGGATGCGGGAAGGGGAGGCGGCGGCGACGAGAAGGATTATGATGAGCGGCGATAAGCGGAGGGCGTCTTAAAACGGCGGCGGCGGCGGGTGGCTGTCGCGTAACTCCGGCGCGGACGGCCACGCGGCCATGCACGACGAGACGCGTCCTGCGTCGCCCGGGAAAACGGGGACGCCATTAACGTCGCTTGACCAAAGGTAGGCGGCGGGGTTTTAGCCTTCCGTGCCGGCCGACGCGTCGGGCCCGCGTCGGTTGGCCTCGCTTTCGTTGTGTCCGGCGTCCCCGGAGCGTCCCCGTGGGACGGGGGACGGGCTCGGGGCGCCGGACACCGTATCGGGCCGCGCCGGACAAAAATGGGCTTTGGGGGACGCGGCTGGAACGCTTTTTTTGTCCGGCGCGCCCCAAATCGCTTTGGGGGCCGGTTTGGGGGACGCGACTGGAGATGCTCTAAGGACCCAGGCATTCGTTTCGTTTCAAACTTCCCAAGAAGCAAGCATAATAATGGAGCCCACACCTTTCCTCTGGATCCTGGTTATATTCAAGTTACCCGACCAATCTTTGACCGAAGTCAAAGTGTTACCAGTCAAAGAGGCGGGTTGAAGAGCATGAATACCTAGCCAATTCTTAATCGATTCCCACACCTTGACAGTGGAGCAGAATTTGAACATGAGGTATGATGCCAACTCCATCTTGTGTTTGCAAAGTTGACAAAGACCACAATTAGGCCAACCCTGACATTGACGTCTCTCCGGGGTCTAAACATGGACTTGAATGATGAGCCAAGAAAAGAACTTAATCTTTGAGGGCCCAGTTTTTCCAAGCCAAACGAGGCATCTCTGAATTGACAAGCCCAGTGAATTGCCTTTTATAGAACTTTTGTTTTTTGAAACAAGGTTTATAGGAGAACTTAATCTATGTTTGAGTTCAACATCTTGAAGCTTGGCCCAAAGATCAAATAATTCTTGAATGTGAGGGAAAGAAAGGCCATTCGTCATGTCGACATGTTTAAGCCAACCATTTTTACCTGGCTTTACAAACATTGTAGCTCTTGCCAGAGGAGATGGCGTAGATCTTGCAAGCAATGTCCTTTGGCTTCCTGAGAACTGTCATGTTAAAAATCGTGCGGTACCATCAGGATAACGGTAGATCTTACAGTTTATTGCCATCTTCGCCCTCCCTAATAATTTTGTTGACTTGTTGCTGTGAGTAGTACCTTCATTTCACCAAAATAGCACTTCACCAGCACATTCATTCCCAACGCTGTCAGACTGAAAATGGTGGAAGACGTCAAGTTGGCGCTGCAGAAGTGCAGATTTAACCTGATACCTAAGTGGAAAATGGTAAAACCATGCAACATAGTCTTGTAATACACTAATACATACCTCAAAATACATGCTTCTTAAATCTAGTAGTCACTGAAGACTTGAACAGACACCATCAAATACTATCGTTGCAATTTTGGGTTGGGACATATTTAAAGGTAGAAATAGGGTGATATTGTGGAATCGAACTGAACTGGTCGTATTCCATAGTTTACAGGCAGTTACATTTAGATCCACATAAAGGTGTGGTCCGAACTTGAACTAGTATAGTAGTATGTCCTATGCAAATTAACAATAATTTGCAAATGGATAAGATGGCCTCACGGAAAGATATAAGCTTTTCTACTCCCTCTGATCCATAATAAGTGTCGTGGTTTTAGCAAATTTGAACTAAAACCACGACACTTATTATGGATCGGAGGGAGTAACTGAAATTTGATTGTTGTTTTTATGTATTATAAAATTTGAACTAAAACCAATTGATATGAAGCTCGATCTTCGGCCACTGCCGGAGCGATTGGCTTGCAAGCCTTGAACCCTGTTGCTACGTAGGCCTAGCCGTCTAGTGGGTTGAGTTGTATGGTGGGTGTCGGCTCGTCCCGAGCTTGTAAATATTTGTAAAAACTCTCTTTTCTAGCAATGCATCGAAACACAACGGAAAAAAAACATTGAGGAGCGAAGATATTCCAGAAATTTGTGTCCAACTCTGTCACATGTCAGGGAGGCAACAAGGTGCCAATCCAAGAGGGCCAATGAACGTTTTTTCTGAAGTATCTTTCCTCCTAAAAGTCTCTAGGAGTAAAACCCGACAATATGATAGGAACCTAAATCCGTGTCCATGAGAACATGAACCCAGATGGTGGGATTGTACATCCACTCTCCACCCAAAGAATAGCTCACTTCCTGTGCTACTGAAAGTTGTAACAGTAAATCCTCAACATATGCAGGACTCAGAAGTGAATGAGAAATAGAACTGATCTTACTTTAAGGTGCACTGCATCATATAAACTTCGCTTGTGGAACAAACAGGAGTTCTTTTCCCGATTAGATATCGTTCTCCTGCAATTTAAATAAAGGGCGCAGAAGTGATAAAAAATGTCAGGTTCCGGGATACATATGTAGACCAAAAGAGTAGACATACTTGTCCTCTTGTAAAGAGATTGTAAACAGAAGTGGTTCATATTGTAACGCACTGCATGTATTTGATTTCTACGTCACTTGGTTTTCACAATGCATAGAGTTGTGGACTCAACTTTCAATACTATCATGCATAAAAATATTCGAATATGTCAGGTGAAAATTAATAAATTGTATAAGTAGACTTTTCAAAATAAAAAAATCAATATTTTCTAATTTTTACCGTTGCTAAGATAAAATTAGAACAAGGCAACAGTGAAATGCATATATTGGAGAATGGACACCATTTAATGCCCAAAACGGCAAGCAAAAAAGAACAGAGTACAGTCTAATAAAATGCAGAATCAACAGGAAAATATTGTCTAACGGTGACATAATACTAACAATATGTCCAAAATGTGGTTACTCCGACTTTTCAAGCTACACGGCCGGGATCCAATCGTCCAAATTAAAATGAAGAGCAAGCGCGCCATAATAGTGTACCATACCAAAATGTAGTTTAACTATTCATAATATAGGCAATGTGTCAACAATAATAACAAGCCCATTAATTCTCTTATGAGGATGTGCAATATGCATGAAAATTTCATGAAATCGGAACTTCAGCAGAAGAAAAAGGAGGCGGTGCCAAGAAAATAGAAAAATTCTACCACCCTGTACAGTAGTAAAATTCAACTGTCTCTCTTTTAGGAATGCAACTCAGCTGTCTATTCCTGTTGCACTGGGTTTGATACTTTGATTTCACAACACACTCGCAGTGATGATAATACATGTACTGAACACAATACCAACCAGTTAACAATCTGTTTAATCTTTGTACACTTCATCATATGAGAGGAAAATCAATTTCAATGGAAACATATAAGCATTCATCATCTGTCAGTACTATGATACTTCAGTCTGAATCAGTACAAAGTGTAATATAAGGAAAAATTCTCCAGAAAGTAAAAGAAGGACATGGACAATATTAGTAGTTTATGCCTTCAGGAACTTTTAGCAACAATGTTACTGCCTGTCAAAATGAGCATTGAAGATATTAAAGCATCACCACTAAATATAGCTTGCTACTTCAGCACATAGATAGAACAGCTACCAAAAACAGTCAAAATCATGGAAAAGATGCAATCATGACTTCCAATAATCAACCTGCATTTGATGCTTGATAGTTAAAAAGGAGAACTAAAATTTATCTAACCATAATACATTACCTTCATGCACACAATTATAAAGTATAAATTAATGCTTGCCAAGGATTACTAGTCGATGAATCGATCTGGGGTAGCAACTCATAGACTAGTTGTGACTAGTCACGAGTTCAGCAATAGGTACTATCACTCTGTTCCATAATATAAGCCGTTTTAGCAAACTAGAATAATTTAGCAAACTAGAATAATTTGCTAAAACGGCTTATATTGTGAAACAGAGGTAGTATAAAATACCATAGTATATAATTACTAATATTATAATACTAGTATGTAAATATATGTAATAAAATAAAAGGCCGATTAAGGTGATTTGGGGAGGATCCTGGGAGCAGCAGCAGACTGGGGAGGAGCAGACCAGCAAGAGTAGGAGCCACTGGGGGAAGAGCAGACTAGCAGCAGCAGCCAGCAGGTGGAGGAGCCTTGGAGCAGCAGCAACCGGTGGAGGAAGTTCAGGAGCCAGAAGGAACAGGTGGCAGTGTCATGGGCTTGCAGCGGCGCCGGATGGCTGGCTCGTGGCAGCGGCCAAGGGGGGGGGGACTGGGTTGGCAGGAGTGAGGATTCATTTTGGGTTTCATCGGGGGGAAACTGGGCAGCTCGATCTAGGTTTTCCAGAACTGGGAAGGCAGTATTGAAAGAAATATGACAGGTGGGGTCATTTTTTAGTCGCTTGACTCAAAAAAAACTGCTAGTCGAGATTAGTCGAGACTAGTGAAATGAGTCGCTCGACTCATCCAATGAGTTGACACCAATTCGACCTTGCAGTTGTGACACATCGACTAGTCGCACTCGAAATCCTTAAAGCTTGACTATTAAAAGGTAAATCTAGAAGTTATCTTAAGATCATACATTAACTTCATGCACAGAATTATAATACTAACTACACAACCAACTGCCATGACAAGTTGACAACCCTCTCATGTATGCAACTACTTCCCAAATATGCCACAACCATCTCTACATTTTGCGGTGACTATTAGAAAAGCCAAACAAAAGTGAAACGGATAAAAACCATAAAGAAAAGCCATTTTTGTAGTATATAACTTATAACTAGCCCTTTCACTTAATTGTTTCTGCCTGATCAGTGCCCAGTTCAATTATGTATCTCATTTTCACAGACTTTCATGGTGCTGGGATAATTTAACCAATAGTAGCTTTTCAGGGGGGGTGGTTCACTAGGTGAGGAAATTTTAACCCTCTTCACCATTAGTTCATTATGAGCAATGAGAAATAGTGACAGCTTTTTGACTTGCTATATACAGCTCACAGCTAGTATTGTATATGTTATCAATGGCTATTTACCACAAAGGTTCACTAGGTAAACAAAAAAACACTTCCGGTAATTGGGTTATAGTGAGAAACAATGTCAATTTCAAACTGGACTCACTACATCTGTATACAACTCACAGTTAGTCACGGATGTGTCATATTCAATTGCTATTCCTTTATTTGACATATCCTTCCTCAGAGCTTCTACCTTAGATTCATCACCACATTTTGCATATGCCTCAACCATGATATCATATATGCCACTGCAAGGAACAACATCCTTGTCCAACATTTCTTTATACAGATTTTCCATCTCATGTACTCTGTTCGCACCACCTAATGCACTAAAAAGCATACGATACGTTTTCGATGAGGGCATGATGCCAGAATTGCACATTTCTTTCTGAAGCTCCAAGGCTCTATCAGTGTTGCTCCTGTAGCAGTATGCTGATATTAGAGTATTATAGCTGACAACATCAGGAGTTAACCCATGATTTCTTAAGCTGTAAATTAGTTCCTCTGCTTCAGATATCCGAGACTGCTTGCAAAGGCCTTTCATCAACAAATTGTAGGTAACTATACTTGGAGGTACCCCACTGGCCTTCATCTTCTCAACTAGAATAAAAGCCAGTTCAGTGGCATCAGACTCTACATATGCGTCTATGATAGCATTGTACACCTGTGCACTTGGTAAAACATCTTTATGGAACATATCATCCAAAATAGCTACTGCTTCCAGGATTTTTCCATTCTTGCAAAAAGCATTGACAATTGAACCATAGGAAACAACACTTGGCTTTAGCCCCTTGTCCTGCATATCAGAAAGCATGATGAAACATTTCTCAAGTTGTCCGTCCCTTCCATATGCATCAATGAGCGAATTGAAAGTTTCCACAGTGGGACACACTCCATTCTTCTCCATATCTACGACCAAAGCATGCGCTTCGGTGATCCTTTCAGCCTTACCCAAACCATTTATCAGTGCATTATACGTGATGTGATCTGGCGTAATGAGGCGTGACTTCATTTGCTGAAAGATCGAAAAGGCCCCATCAAGCTCTCCAGTCTGACAATACCCGTTGATTAGAGTGTTGTAGATAACCCTTGTTGGGGCTAGTCCTGCATTTACCAACGCCTGCAATACCTCTTCAGCCTTGGAAACCTTTCCATCCTTGCAAAGACCATTCAGCAAGATGCTACAAGTGTAGGCCCCAATATTGACACCCTTTTTCAAAGAGTCTTCAAACAAGGAAAGCATGGCCTGCGTGTCTCCAGCTCTGGAATGACCATCGAACAAAATGCTATATGTGAAACCATCTGGCACCATCTTTCGTGACACCATTTCATCCAAGACAGCGGCCGTCTCGCCTACCCTGCCAGCACGGCACAGCCCTGATAGGAGCACATTGTAAGTGATGACATTCGGCTTCAGGCCGTGACGCAGCATCCGATCCCGCAGCCTGAACCCAGCCTCCAGGTCCCCTCTCTTGATGTGCCCATCGATCATCGTGTTGTAGGTGATATGATTCGGCAGCACAGACCTCTCGGCCATTTCATCAAACACCTTGATGGCGTCAATAGCCCTCCCTGCCCTCCAGAGTCCCGATATGACCACATTGTAGGAGAACGCGTTTGGAGGAGGGGTTCCTTGGCCTTCGCAACCCATCCGACGAAGCATCCCCACAGCCTCGTCGAGGTCACCCGCCACGACGCACGCCTGGACGGCCTTGTTCCATGTGAAGGTGTCCGGGCGCGCTCCGGAGGCGGCTAGGAGCTCGAAAGCGCGCCGGACGTCGTCGTGGCGGCCGAGGGAGAGGAGAGACTCGAGGAGGTGGTTGCAGGAGGAGAGGGACGGCAGCGGAGCGCGGGCGTCGGCGAGGAGGGATAGCAGCCGGAGCGCGCCGTCGGGGAGGCGGAGCCGCGCGGACGCAATGACGAGCGCGGAGGCGGCGTCACAGAGGAATGAGCGGGCCTGCGGGTCGCCCTGGGAGGCGGCAGCGTTGGAGGCGAGGGCGTGGTAGAGGTCGGGGACGGAGGCGGAGGCGGCTGGTGGGTGGGAGGAGAGGAGGAGTGATTTGGCCAGGCCGACGGATGCGTGGAAGCGGCCGGCGGCAAGGAGCGCAGCGAGCTGACGGACGAAATCTGGACCGGCGGCGGGAGTGGTGGTGGGGGAGGAGGAGGAGTGGAGGAAACGGCGCAGAATTAAGCGAGGCATCTGTGAGTTGCCTTTGGACGACGCCCCATTCCATGGTTTTGGATGTTTCGAGGGGTTTAGGAGGGTTTTGAAGTGGCTGCATCTGCTCCTTCAGGCATCGTTTGATTTAAAAAACATCGCTTCCTCCGGACAGGGATTTGATGTACATGAGCTCCAGTGATCATTTTTAGAAAAATAATTAAAAATCATATTTTTAAGTTTTAGTAAAATCTGAAAATAAATCATGATGTAGTCATGTTTTCGAGGGGTTCAAGAGGTGATAAGGGGTGGCCCGATCTTCTCAGTAAGCAACGGTGGTGATGATGATCACGGGGCGAACACAGCGGAGATAACTTTTGATGAAGTGGATGATAACTTGTATGACGCAATGAGATCTCCCGATTGGTCTCTGTCGCCAATGCAACAGCTCTCAACCCTGCAAGATATTCGCAACTCCACACACTTGCGCACGTAGTCGCCGACCATGAAGCGGTAAGTTGCAACCTTCTAATTCCCAATGGAACAGCAGATCACACAAGACTTTCAAATCTACACCAAATCAAGCAATATGGTGTATGGGATTCAATAGTTTTGCACATCAAATAACTAAGAACTAGAGTTTATCTTAAATGTGGTCTGGAGCAACTTCGAGGGCGTCCTGGGCACTTATATAGGCGTCCGGGACGACCTCAGGTCGAAAAAGTACGAAAATAACCGACCCAGAATAGATCTGGTCGAGACAGACTCGAACTCGGCCGGTCTGGAGGCCGGTTGACCGGGTCTGGGACCGGGCCATCCGGTTTCAACCGGATGCGGCGCCGGGTGGTGACCGGGTGAGGGTTCCAGAGCCCCTGGACATTGGCCCGGTTGGCACAAGCGTATTTTCCGGTTTGGACCGGGCTGATCCGGCGTGGCAGCCAGTCGGACCGGCCCTGGGACCGGGTGGTCCGGCGGCACGGCCGGTTGGACCGGGTCTGGCGCCGGCCTCCTGAACTTAATCTCCTCCCCTCGCGCATGCCTCCCGCTCCTCCCTCGCGCGTCCATGGGATGTCTTCAGGTCTAGCTCCATGTTCAGCTTCACGTCCAGCTTCTTGTCCAGCTGCTCCTCTCCTCCTCATGCGATGCTTGGTTCTTCTTCATACCTGATCATACATAAGTAATACGACTTAGGCAGTATAAAGTTCTCATCGATCAAAGTATCACATAGGAACAAGTTCACCTGTTACTTAAGTAGCTTCGCACGAGCTCGTGTCATTGGTCCAATCCTGATTTCATTGGACTTGAGCTTCACAGCAGCAACATCTTCATCTTGCAATGACGGAGGTAGTAGTGTGGTAGGGATGTCCTCATCATGAGGGTTTTGAAGGAAAGAAGTCCAAATACCTCTCCTAAGGCCATCTCCAAGGGGGTGACGCATCGCGTCCGTTTGCGTCGGTCGAAATGGTCGAAATCGTTTGCGCGTCCGTTTGCGGCGGAGGTGGCTCCAGCGGAACGACGCATAATTTTTTTTCCCATTCATAAAGTCATAATTTACATTAACAAAAAACATAAAAAGGCCATAAAGGCGTGGTAAAACTAGGTACTGCCTACTGGTCGTCGTCGCTGACGAGGTCGATGAACTCCGGCATCGGCCATGGAAGCTGGTACGCCGGCGGTGGAGGAGGTAGGGCAGGCTGCGGCAACTGCGGCCAGGCCGTCGCCCACGCGAGAGGTTGTGGTGAAGGTGGCCAGGGATCCCAGGCCGGAGCAGCAGCCGGAGCGCGGTCGCTGGAACGCGTCGGCGTGGCCGGAGGAGTCGCCGGCCTACCCTGCAACAGCGCGGACTCGCGGAGCAGGATTGCGAGCCCGACCCACAAAGCGAGCTCGTTGAGCTCATCGAGCTAGCTGTTGGCCAGTGCCATGGCAATGGCCTCCTCCTCGGTAATGCCCGGCGGCTGGGTCTCCAGATCCCACGTCGGCCCGCTGTCGTCGTGGTCGTACTCTGCGCGTTGCACCTGCTCGTCCTCGTCCTCATCCTCGTGATCATCCGCGTCCTCCTGGTCGTTCTCCTCTTCTTCCGCGGCGATCTCGCGGTCGAAGTACTCGAGGTAAAGGGATGTAAATGTCGATGATAATGGTGATGATGAAGACGATGCTTGGACCTCCAAGGATCTTCGTAGTTGCCGGATCGATGCCCTCTGCTAGTTCCCCCCCCCCCCCCTCCGGATCCCTCATGGAGGTCAGGTTTTGGTGACTTCTGGTGTTTTCTGTGTGTTGGATCTCCTTTCCATCTGAGATGGTGAGAGTATTTGATGATGTGGGTCCGCCAACACTCGATACGGGCACCAATACAGGTGGGTCCTGCCCGTATCGCTGCTCGTTAAAGTCTCTAGCGCTTGTCTTCTTGATGGATTTTCTCCCAAACATAAGTAAATGTTCTGAGCACTTCTACAGCTTCAGTTGAAGATATTTTTCTCCATAGATAATAACTTTTAAAAGGCATTTCTATCGCTCCTTAAGATTTCGGTATTCTGGTGAAACAAGCATAGAAAGGTGCGAGCAAGGGCGATAAAATGCGAAAATCCTAATGTAACTAATGCAAAAACTATAAGGTAAAAATGCTGCAAATTGGACTCATCAACATCCCTAAGCTTAGACTCTTGCTCGTCCTCGAGCAAGATAGCAACTTAATGGATAAGGTCATCATGTTTATGAAGCGCGGGTTGATAAAACAAATGAGGCATTGCAGCAACCAGGCATCATAAAAGACATAGAACCAACTGGGCTCTATCACAATTACACATATCAAATGATTTAAGAGGCTTCCACACTCTAGTGCCAATTTTTTATAATAATATCAATTCGTAACATGATCAATATCATATTTAGTTCAATCGAACGAGTTTTGCGAGGCAATCTCAAAAATACTTGAGACTTCATACATCCATATGGGTTTAGAGTTTGAAGCTATCCTTTTTAAGTCTTCTCAGGGTCATGTTGATGACGTTGGGACTCCATATGCAGAGTGTTGTGTCATGAGAGTATTTTCCCCACAAGGGTAACTCGAGGGTTTATATAGAACTCTCGGGGAATGACGTAAAGAGTTATCTCTCTGTCTCTTCTTCTAACAATCTTGCAAAATAAAATAATGCCTTGTATCCCCAACTCCACCGTGTGGTTGCCAAGCAAGGTTTCTTGTAAGTAAAAAATAAATGGCGTGGTAACTAAAGTAAAGTAAACTAAGCAACTAAAATAAATGAAGTAAAAGCGGTAAAGGTTTGTTTGTTTTGGGGTTTTGAGTGCAAATAAGAAATAAAGTATTTTTGTATTTTAGAATTAAAATAGTGTTGTAAATAAAAATTAAGATAAAAGTGATAGAAAGGTGTTTCTTATTATTAAAATTGGACCAGTGTTCATGGGTTCACTTGAATATTCTCTATTTTAAGTTCTAGTGGACAATAACAATTCATCAATGAGATATGAAGATAATAACTTTAATATTTATAAGATAAGCATCCATATGAGCATCTCGTCCTAACATAGAAATGATGCAACACATCTCTCTTACACTCCACAAGATAGGAATAAACTTCCAGCAATCTTGTATTAAGAATTAATAGAGCATAGCTATAAGAACTTTGACATGATGTTTGAATATCAAATATGCTACTTGAACAAACAAGATCATTACTTTTGTCACGTAATGAACATAGCACGTGCATTCACTTTATCCCTAATGAGATAGCAAAAGAAAAGGCGAAGTCATAATAGATCATGAATTTGTTGTCACTATTCAATCACTAAAACCATGTTATTCTATCTAACACACACATCACCCCACACACGTTCTTGCATACAAGTTGGATCAGAAACAATACTTAAGAACGGGGTACATAATATGCATCTATGAATACATCTTACACAAAGTATTGCAAAATCTCATAGTATCATATCATAGAATAAAGATCCACCACATATGTATTGCAAATATGACCATAATCATGTTGGGCAGCTCATATGGTACTAAGAACTATGAAAAAACTGAGAGAAATAGATCAAGCTACTTCCACAAACCTGTAGTACAGAGGTGGGCTACTCCTCCTTGATCATGGTGATGATGAGTAAAACGTTGGAGAAGGTGGAGATCCCTCCGACGGTGATCCCGGCGAAGTTTCCCCCATCCAATCTTCGCTGATGTAGCCTCTATTTTTGTGGTTCTGTCTTCTTGCGGTGCTCTCCTCCCGAGAACTCTTCAGGGCCATATATATAGTGGTTTTTAGGTCAAAATACATCGGTGGACGAAAGAATCAAGCGATTTCGATGATCGACGGCCAAAAGAGAGGGGGTGGCGCGCCCTACATGTCTAGGCGCTCCACCTGGACTCTTTTGGGACTCAGGCCTCTCCAGGTGTGCTTCCAGGTCCCAGGGTGTTTCTCCCAATGAAAATATGACGCTCCAAAAATCCTAGCTCAATTTGACTCCATATAGGTCTCTGAAACTGAAAAATACACAAAACGGGGAATTCTTGTTTTGCAGAGTTATAAACCAAATGAAGGGGATCATTGGCAATCCCCATAAATCAATGTAAAATACGGTATTATCATCATATATGTTGCAAATATGTGGGAATTCATTCTAATAAAGGACAAAGTTCATGTATGCATTGTACATGCATCACATGTATATGTATATTTACTCGTCTCACAAATTTTCTTTTGCCATGTGAGAAGAATTAGACATACTTTCAATCCCATGAGAAGGCTCGAAATAGATCAAGAACGTTTATGCCAAATCCCAGATAGAATATTAGTGGTTTGATTATCTACCTCAACTTGTACTTAGTTGTGATAATTTATAATACTTCTTTTATTTGTTTAACTTTTGTTTAAATCAAACCAATGGTCTATACCCTACTATCAAAGTTCTTCACATTTCCTATTGGTACCATTAGTGTGGAGGACTCCTAAATCATCATAAAGTACAAGTAAAATAGATCTCATTCTAATACATACATATAATAAAATTAACCATAAGTGTGAAACTTCAAATATAATATAATCTCCCAAATCCTTAGGATAAGATTCTTTCTTTCTCCAAGCGAGCTAAAGTTGCAACTTATCATGCAAAGCTTGGAAATAAACTAATATGCATGCGTGAAAGTAAATATGCTAAAGTTTTAAGATAGATTACAATGTCTTAATGATCTTCCCAAGCTTAGAATCAAGCCAGGTGGGATCAAATAATCCCTTGCGAGGAAGGAGGGAGAGAGGCTGGCGGCAAGGGTTTGGGTGGTAGGGTGTGGCCGACCTACCACCTCATCTCTATTTATAGAGGGAGGGTGCGGCTAGGGCTGGCCCCCTTTGGCCCCTCCTCCTAGGGCTGGCCATGGAGAGGGGTTGGGGAGAAATCTCCCCCTCCCCCAAGTTTTCCCCCTTTAATCGTGGGATTTGATCCTATCCCCTTGGGGCTGGCCGGCTGGGCCTTGAGGGCTTGGCGCGCATAGCCCAAGAGGCCAAGCTGCACCCCGTTGTCCCATGTGGCCCCTCCCGGGTGGTGGGCCCACCGGTGGCCTCTCTGGAACCTTCTAGAACCTGGTCAAACAACAAAACTTTCCTGAACTTTTCTGAACCCCGAAAAGTGACTTCCCATATACGAATCTTATTCTCCGGACTATTTCGAACCTCCTCGTGATATTCTGGATCCAACCTGAGACTCTGAACAACATTCGGTCTCAAACTCATATTTTGGTACCTATCCTAAGCAACATCGAACCTTAAGTGTGTCACCCTACGATTCACAAATGATGCAGACATGATCAAGACACCTCTCCGACCAATAAACAGTAGCGGACCTGGAGATCCAAATGGCTCCTACACATTCAACCTATGACCTTGTGATCAAATGAACCATATACATTATGTTACCAATTCCCTTTGTCTCATGATACTTTACTTATCCGAGATTCACTCATCGGTATCCACCGTACCTAGTTCAATCTCGTTACTGATAAGCACTCATTACTCATTCTGTGATATGGCATCTCTTGTGACCCAATCATATGCTTGCAAGCTAATTGGATGCTATCTCACTGAGAGAGGGCCTAGAGCATATCTATCTGTCATTTGGATGGACAAATCTCATTCTTGATTCATGAGCCTCAACTATCACTTTCATAATACCCAATGCCACCTTTATAATCATCTTGTTACACTGTTACTTTTCATGTCATCAAAACATTCCTCCAGTGTTATTGATTAACACAATCTCATGGACTAAGGATTTGGTTACTATGGATTTGAGAGCTACAACAAAACGAACTCAGTGACTTGATCTTATTGCTACAATTTCTATAGGTGTGTGTCCATCCTATCATTCTCCTAATGATCTGATCATGTTATTAATAACATCCAACACTCATCATCATGAAACCTTGATCATCGATTAATCAACAATCTAGTTAAACGAGAGGCTTACTAGGGACTCCGGTTTGTTTACAAAACACACTTGTATATATCAGTGTTTCCAGTTAATATAATTATATCATGAGATATAAAATTTATCATAAACACAAAGATATTAATAACCACTTTATTATTATCTCTCGGGCATATCTCCAACACTCACGCACTTTCACTAGAGTCAATAATCTAGATTGAATTGTGATGGACCTAACACCCATGGCTTTCTGGTGTTCTTCATGTTTTTCTCTTGAGAGATGTTATGTCAATGGATCCGCCACGTTCATGTTCATATCTGTGTGTACTTTGCAAATCATTACGTCCCCTTCTTGGACATACTCACGAATAGAATTAAAGCGGCGCTTCATATGTTTCATCTTCTAGTGAGACTCTTGGCTCTTTAGCATTGGCTATGGCACCGGTATACCTGGGCATTCTTCGGGCTGGGTCGGGCCTAACAAAGCCCGACGCAAAATACCCAGGCCTAGGCCCGGCCCGGCTCGACCATCGGGCATGAAATTTTGGCCCAAGCTCAGCCCATCACATGAAATACCCATCAGGCCTCGGGCCTCGGACTGGGCCTCTTCCTTATTTGACACATTTCTTGAGCCCAGGCCCGGCCCGGCCCGACCATCGCGCCTAAATCTGTGGCCCAGGCCCGGCCCATAGGCATGCTCGGGTTGGCCTAAGTCCGGGAATTTCGGGCCGGGCCGGGCCAGTCGGGCCGGGCTTCCCATGGCCAGGTATGGGCACCAGCATTGTCACTGTAGATGACCAACGAGTTCAATGGCCTAGGAGCCACACCAAGTTCTGTAATGAACTCCTTCATCCAAACAACTTCTTGTGCAGCTTCTAAACAAGCCATGTATTATGATTCAGTTGAAAATGTCACCACAACCCTCTGCTTGGAACTCCTCCAGCTCATTTTTGCACCATTCAATATAAATACATATCTGATTGTGACTTCAACTCACCCGTGTGAAAGCTAGCATCGGTGTAACAATTTACATCAATTTAAACGTCACCTCCATAAGAGAGAAACGTATTCTTATTCCTCTTCAAGTACTTCGGGATATTCTTGACTATTGTCAAGTGTTCAATTCCATGATCACTTTGATATATGATGGTCAAACTAACAACATGTTCTATTCTGTCTTGTACGCAACATGGCATACATGATAGAGCCTATGGCCGAGTGACATGGGTATACCCTTCGGGTACCCATTATTGGTATACCTGGATTGGCTCGGCCCAATATGGAGAAGGCCCAACAAGGCAACCCGAAGAAGTAGTCGACTAGGACTCTTGTAAAACCCTAGGCTGGTTGCATATATAAAGCTAGCCAGGGGACCCGATAGAAGGAGGCCAACAGATAGATAGAATATAGAAAACATAGCTCCGCCTATGGCGGCCCCCTGTAAAACATATGATCATATACTGGATTGCTAGCAGCACGTAGGGATCCTCCACCGAGGGGACCCGAAGCTGGGTACGTCATGTGCCTAATCTCGCTCCCGGAATCTCCATCGTCGCTCTCTCCCGAAACCCAAGTCTACAATACGTAGGCATTAGCGAGGTGATCCCTCGTCACCGAGTAATAGGGTATGTTCATATTTTCACTTTCTTCCGCGGTAGATGGATCTTTAGTTTTACTCGAAGTCTTACCTGGCAACATGGGCAAGAACCCTTTATTGCTTTCGTCCATTATGAACTTCTTCATACATTTGTCAAGATATGTACTCTGTGAAACCCCTATTAAACGTCTTAATCTATCTCGATAAATCTTGCTTCCTAGTATATACACGGCTTCACCAAGATCCTTCAACGCTTTCAAGAAGTTCTATATCATTTTCAATCAACAATATGTCATCCACATATAGTATTATAAACACTACAATGCTCCCACTCCTCGCTTACCCTCCCGCCCACCTCCTCGCTTGCCCTGGAGGAGTTACATAGAGCCAAGTCCCGCAGACTTCCGCCGAGCCCCCCTAGCGGGTCACCTTCGCGCTCGGCGATAGGGCTGCTCCCCTGAGTCTCTAGGGCCAGATCATTGTCTTCTTGGAGGAACAAACCAGCGAAGCCTGTCATGCTTGCACCCCCTACCTGGCGCACCAGATGTCGTGGCTAAGATTTTCACACCAGGGATTGGTAGTTTGGTACCCCCATTTTAGTTCGGCCAGGGGCGCAGAGCATGGCAAGCTCAATCGGCGGTCGAGACAAGCACAATCACAAAGAGAGACACATGTTTTTTTTATCAGGTTTAGGGATGCGATGGGTGCAACCTGTAATGTCCCAGGTTTAGAGACGTTCGAGGGGTAGATTTTAGAAAGGGATGTGCATTGCATCGTAAATTCTGGGGAAATTTCGCGCTTTTAAAACAAAACTGCATCGAAGGGGAACAAGTTTCTCTCTCGAAACCTTACAGGGTTAGGGTTTCGAGAGTACGACAAACTTGCATCTCACCTAACTAGTTTAGGGTTTTGAGAAGAGAGGAGAGTTTGTGCATCACAACTTAAGTTGCATGATTGAATTCAAACAAACTTCTGTTTGAATTTCAAATTCAAACATCATATGCATATCTCAAAATTCAAAATTGAGGTAATTCATTAAACAAATTATAAATAATCAAGAATATAAATAATTCAACTATTGTACAAAGCTCATTAGGGAAAATTGGAGCTTTATTGATAATCACACAAGATACATTGTTAATTACAATATTCATAAATGAATTAAGAACTATTACAACACATTACAAGAATTGACTAAATGGAAAAAGAAAAAGAAAGAAAATTACAATTGAATGATCTATCCTAAACTACAACAGATGATCATCATGGAGAGCTTGCTCAACTGATCTTGATCTTCAATTGGAGCATCAAATTGTCCCTGCAATCACACACACAAATCAAGCAAATTGATTATGCCAAGTGGCATTGCCACTTGGCAGGTTAGCAAAAGAAAATAGAATGTGAGAAGATATGACCAAGAATCAGTCGAGCTGATCCATCCAGCTGCACAAGCCACACACACACACAAGCTGCTCACACAGCTTGTGTGCATGCCCAACAGCAAGCCATGGTGTGTGCATGCATCACAGCACACACACACGGCCAGAGAGTCACCAACAGGTTGCTAGGCACTGCTGTCGACCAGAGAAGCAAGGGGCCAGGCAGATAAAAGCTTTTCACAGCAAACCCTAATCATTCCATCGACACAAGCTTCTGGGTAAGAACACAAGAACACAAGAACACAAGAACAGGAAGAACATCCACTGCTGTTCAACCTATCCCAACAGCCACAGAGATAAACCAAGTAGCACAAGCTTGCAGGGAGGAGCAGGGCAAGCACAAGCACCTCACAGAAGCAATCCTCTACACCAACACTTTAATCTAGGAGCTGGAGTGAGGTATACACATCATCATGAACAAACCAGATGGTTTTGTTCATAAATTGCACAGGCATGATCACACAAGCACACAAAGGGTGGAGTAACCCTGTTTTGATAATCATTTGATCATAGACCAAGTGTAACCCGGTAGAAATGGCAAAGACCAGGGATCAATCAAAGACTATGACCATGGTTATGCCAACCAGACAAGTGGTAGCATCTTCCAAATGGAAATAGGAAGGAAAACCATCCCGGAGACTTACCCAAATATACCCGGACTACACTAGCCCTTTTAAAACCATCGAAATGCGAGAGATATATGTCTACTGCAATTATTTGTCAAAATCAAAAGCATCTGGCAACCAAATATGGTTAAGCCAGAGAGCAACTGTCCATACACATCAAGCCAACAAGGGTGGGAGCTTCCTAAACAGCAAAGAGTTGCTGTTGAGGCCACCTGAACCAGTAAAACAGCCCAAACCATCAAGCCAAGCACTTGTATCATCACCCAGATGGGTTAAAAGATGAGCTAGGGTCCCCAACAACTGTTGGCATCCCTCTAGCTCAAGCAAATTAATTGTAAGAGTCATCACTGCAAGCAGTTCATCTCATTTATCCATTTAACAAGGACAAGCTATACAGATAAATGAAATTCATAAATCACAAGTAACTGGAACACTTGCACATGATCCAGAGGATCATTGCAAGCATCAACTGATGCTTGAGCAAGCAACAACACACATCAGCATAAGCCTGTGTGACACACACACATCACAAGATGAGCAGCAGTGAGGCACAGGACAACATAGCAGCTTTCACAAGCAACTGATGATCACATGATCATCAGAAGCTTGCTAGAGCATGCTACAGCATGCTAGAACCAATTCTAGTATCAATAAATGGACCAGATAATTAAATCAAAAATATAACTGAACAATTGCATCACAGATAAGTGAATTAGGCAGCACAATTGTATCCAGAAGCACTCCATCAAGGGATGGAGCTGTTAATTCAACAGCTAAGCTCAAATTGAGCAATTCCAGGAATTAGAGCACATGATATAGCACACCAGGAGCACTGGCTCTTGCAAATTGCAAGGATGACACCCATACATCAGGCCAGAGGCAAAGAATGACATACACAGGAGAGGCAGGAGTAATAGAGCAGCAGCAGGAGCAAATTAATTAAGCATAGCATCATAGTATGCTCATGAGCAAGAGCTCATGAGTTGCAATAGCAAATTATAGAGCAGAATAGCACAGCACAGCAGCTAAGATCCATGGCAGGTGCACAGCAGCAGCACAACAACACAGCACAGCAGCACAGCAACACAGCACAGCAGCATACGCGCATACATAGCTAGCAAGGCGCATCAGTAGCATCACGGCATGGCCAGCATCTCTACGAGGAGAAGCAGGCCAGTGGCCAGAGCTAGACAAGAAGAGGAGGAGAAGAGGTAGAATAGGTAGAAAAGGAGAAGGAGGAGCACATACCGGGGAGGAGATGGCCGACACGGCCATGGCGGCCACGGCGGCGCACGCTAGAGCACACGGCGGCACCAGGCCTGGCCAAGCCAAGCCCTGGCGACCACCACAGCACCCCAGCGCTGCACCACGCGCCCTGGGGAGCGCCAGGAAGAAGGGCCACGACCTCTCCAACGAGCGGCGGCGGCGGACGCCGAAGGCCTGGCGCACGGGAGGGTCGATGGCGAGCGAACGGGGATGCAAACGTCAGATCGACGCGGACCATCAGGTCCGCCGTCGAGAGGCGGTCCAGATCCACACGATCTCGCCGGCGGCGATGGCCGGAGTTGGCCGGAGTAATTCGGCGAAGGCACAGGCGACCACGGCGTCGCGAGAGCGAGGAGGCTAGGGTTCGCGAGAGAGAAGGGGAAGGGGACGGGCGCGTCCGACCGAGTCCGACGTGTGGCTCGGGTTTGGGTTAACCCACTGGGCCACCATGACATGTGGGCCCAGGGGCAATTTTGACTTTTCACAATTCCAAATAAAACAGAAACTTTGAAAATGCATAGAAAATGTTAAATAGCTCTAAAAAATAATTAAAAATATGGAAACTACTCAGGATAAAACTCTCTATCATAAAAAAATATGAAATGGAATTTTTGAAGACAAATAAGATTAAGTCCAAATTTGATGATTTAAATAATCATTTAAATCACATCTTATATTTTCAATAATGAAAATAAGTCCATAAATTCTTTTGGACTTTAAAAACACCTTGACAACATTTCAAGGTTGTATTTTACCCTAAAAAGAGTATCCCTAAATCATTCTTAGTATTAACCTCTCACATGAAATGATAAAAACACCGGAAGGGGGGCAACAACCCTAAAAGCTGAATCATGCATAATTGTTTCTTTAACCATTGCCCTTATCAGACAATGATGCTATTTTTCAGCAACAGAGGACAAGGGTCACTCCACACAATCCAACTGCAACACTTTGCAGTGTTCAGGCAAGTTCATCGCTTGCTCATTCCATTTGAGTATTTTTATCAAATTACTTGCAAAGTACTATGATTATCACTATTGCATAAAAAGCAAAACCACTATTTTCATAACTATGAATATGACTAAGTGGTGGGCAATGGAACCATGGATTGTGTTGATATGGTGGAGGTTCCATTGCAAAGGTTTATATCCATCTAGGATTAAATAACAAATGTCGTCCAGTGATTCTTGTGCCGTAATAATCGTGTTAACCATAAGATTTGGAGTGGGACGGAATAGTCAATTGTATTTCCACCTCTTGTACATCAACGGACGCGCTTTACCGTAGACACTTGTATTCCAAGGGGGCAAGCGGTAGGCTGGGGAAGCCTTAAGTCCCCACGGTAGAGACCGTAGTTACACTTGTCGCCGGAGGATCAGGTTGTAGGGTGGGGGTCCCAGCAAAGTCCCCACGGTATTGCGGTCTATGAGGGGTTGCATCTACCGGCGAAGGAGTTTGGTTCGATCCCAGATTGTTGTCGTGGTCGGGGTCCATCCTTAATTGGTGTAAGAGGATCGGCGAGAACCCAGGGTCGGGGATGCAACAAAGGGTGGGTGTATGAGGTAGCGGAGGAATATGATTGGCTATGACCTTATACCGGGCCTCACACCGAAGGAAGTGTGGACGGGAAAGCTCCCCGGTTGGCACCAAGGTTAAGATCTCTTATGGGTAAAGCAACACACCTCTGCGAGTGTAATGAATCGTGACCTGTCACTCCCTGTTCCGGGATTTGGAACTGCGAACGCTGCTGGAAAGGAACTCCATGAAGTTCTAGTAAACCAGTGAAGGCTGACGGACATAGTTCTTCTGAATAAAAGCAACCTCTTGAAGAAATGATTATCAAAACCTGCATTGGTATTAGGCTTTCTGGTCTGATATCGTAGCTAGTGCATTAAACACCTCTTTTCTATAATGAACTTGTTGAGTACGCTCGTACTCATACCACTCTTAAATCCCCGCTTAGATTGTCCGAATTGACTGGAGGAGGACAATGACGACCTCGAAGGAGCCGAAGTCATCGGCTATGAAGAACCAGGACCTCTCGGAGGTGTTGAAGGTGTAGACTACCTTATAGTCTACGGAACCGGGGAGGGTTCCGGAGGAGAGCAGGCTTAGACTTACCAAGTAGTAGTATTATCCGAGCAGTACGAACTCTTAGTACTTAACTGCTCGAGGAGAATAAATGTATGACTTGGTAAGACTCTTATATTGTAAGTTAAGTCGGGTTCGCCTAGAACCCAGGAGTATTCCTCTTAGGACCCAAGAGGAGCTCCGAGATGATATGTACATGTTGCTTGTAATAATAAATGAATGAGTTATGGACCTGCTATGTTCTGTTGTACTACTATGAGGGATGTAATATTTGCGGATTGGTACTTCGTGAATGTAATATCAACGACTGGCATACTACAACATGCAGTGGTATGCAGGGTCACCACAGTTGGTATCAGAGCAAAAGCTTTGACCTTAGGTTGACCTAGTAAATGGGACGGAACGTTAGGAGTCAAATAGGATTAGTAAAGAATTCTCTAAAAATATGGTGTATATTCACTTGAGAATAAAACAATCATATACTTTAGTGCGATAATTCTTTATTATCTCTATTATGATGCATCATTACTAATATTATATTCTTTCTTATCTACAGCCAACTATGGCAAGTTCACGTTCAGGACGTAACGTGAAAGTGAAGCCATCAAACTTGAGTGAATACGACGGAGGACTCGCAGACATTCTTCGTGCTATGTTACTTAAATTTGGGTGCGATCCCCAAATCCAAGTAATGAAATACTGGTATTACGACGGTCCAGTATTGGCGAAGTGTAGGGTAGGACTAAGACTTCCAGAATCCCTAGGAATGAGTGTAGTGATGCCAGCAGGTGAGGCTAGAACCATCAACACAGCCTACCACATAGCCATAATGAAAGCCATCGCAGATATTCGGGAACATAAGACCAAAGAGCTTATCGGTTCCGAATTCGCTCATATTCCTCATATGGAGGAGGAAGATGATCCTATGCTTAACCACTTCAAGCTTGCAAAACACAAACCAGCAGAAGCCGCTAAGTACATGGATAACAGCCGCAACCTACTGTCATTGTTCTTTCAGTTGAATCGACATTTGTCGGGAGCAATTGACACAATGCTGGAAGAGTTCACTGAGCCTAAGGAGGAGACTAAGGGGAAATAACCAATGGAGGGTGAGGCTCACACACCAGTTTATTCAGCTGGTGACTTCATTAGTATTGACCATCCAGAACAACAAACCACACCCATTACACCTAGGTACTTTCCTAGTAGTTCCCATGGAGGATATGAGGGTGGAGAGGAATCCGGAAACAATCAGCGTTCCGAGACTCCTATAGAAAACTCCACGGAGTTGGCGTTGGGGATCGGATACTTGGAACCCATAGTGATTCAGTTAGATATAATCCTGAGATGAATGAGGACGCCACAACCCAGAACCAGAACTATCAGTATAATAGGGGAGACGATGAGGGGTATCCGATACTGATCGAGTCGAATACAGATGGTGGAAATACCTATGGCGGAGTCACAGGGGAGTACACCCGATGGGTGGATTATGATGCATTGAATGACCAGTTCATGAACACAGATTTCTCCACGGGATCATCCTCCGATTCCGACTACCGGCCGACGGGAAGACCCTATGTTCCGGATTACTGTCGGGAGGACTACACGTTCGACCGGATGGAAGCCTGGGATGTACCGGGAGTGAAGCACGACTAGAGACCACCATGGGAGGCGAGACTAGAATACAGTTGTACCACATGTATTGTAGTATGTAATATTTTGTAGAAATTTGTATATATACTTCAATAAGTGAGTTTGCATACTCACATCGCTACTGGGTATTGTAATAAACCACTTAAGTATGTATATACATGGTATATGTTTTGTATGATTTGAATTTGCTTCTTGATTTCAATTGCGTGACTAGTTCTGTGCACAAAGTTGAGCTCAGAAAACTTGCGCATGGAGTAACTATGAGTACCACTTTGTGTTGCGGAACTAGGGGGATATGTCGGGAGCAACGGGTGAGGAGAGTGAAGCACAATGCCTCGAGCGCGAGGCCAAGCAGAAGGAAGAGGCTGATGAAGCAGCCAGAAACCAGTTTCCACCACCACCACCACCCATGACGCAGCAGAATTTCCTCCAATACATGCAAATGTTGGAGGAAAGGCAACGTATGACTATGGAGCAGCAAAACAAGTTCTTCCAGGAGCTGCTTCAGCAGAACAGGGTGGAAAGGCCTGAGAACCAGGGAGTCACATTGTCGGACTTCCAACATACTAAGCCAATATCCTTCGCATACGCGCCCGAACCCATGGAAGCGGAGGATTGATTGATGGACACTGAGCGTAAGCTCAACACTGTTGGATGCAATGACCTGGAGAAGGTCAGGTACGCAACACACTTGTTGTGTGGACCCGCCGCATCTTGGTGGGATAACATAGTAGCCGTTTATCCGGCTGAAAAGGTGTTTACATGGGAAGAGTTCAAGAGGAAGTTTAGGGAATCCAACGTCCCTGAAAGTATAGTGGAACTGAAGCGTCGAGAATTTGAAAGTCTCGAGCAGAAAGATAAGGTTATCCTGAGTTATGTCAGTGAGTTTTCAAAACTGTCCCGGTATGCAGTTGAGGAGGTCAACACCGAGGACAAGAAGAAGAAGAGGTTCTTGCGGGGATTAAGTCCCCAGTTCAAGGTACAGCTCAGAATGATGAGAGCGACAGAGTTCCACGAGTTGGTGGATGCAGCCATCACTCTTGAAGATGACTTTAAACAACTGCAAGAAGAGAAGAGAAAGAAGGCCAAATTCGAGCCTAAAAGATTTGTCAGCAGCAAGCCTAACACTGGCTTGAGTTTCAAACCAAGGTACAACAACAACAACAACAACAACAACAGGAGGAACCAAGGATTCCAGCCTGCAAACCAAATTGTTTGTCGTAGCTGTGGAAAACCAGGACACCTTTCCAAGGATTGCAGGAAGCCAAGGATAATATGCTTTGGTTGTCGCGAGGAATGACATATGCTTAGGGATTGCCCCAAGAAGAAGAATGGAGGAGGACAGTCAGGAGGAGGAGGAAGCCGAGGAGGAAACACCGGAGGGAACTGGAAGAACAAGAAACCCTTCGGCAAGTTGAACTGCACCAGCTTGGAGGAGGTGGTGAACTCCGATCAGGCAGTGATAGGTACGCTTCAGATACTTACTCATCCTGGCAAAGTACTTTTTGATACTGGTGCAACTACATCATTCATTTCTCAGCAATTCATCGTCAAACATGGGATTAGTTGCACTAAGTTAGATATACCCATAACCATACTTTCTGCGGGGGGAACGATAGTAGTAACCCATACCAAACAAGGACAGGTCATTATGATCAATAAGTGTGCGTTTGACGCAGACCTTTTCATTTTACCGATGAAGGACATTGATGTCATTCTTGGTATGAATTGGTTAGAGGCAAATGGAGCCTTGATAGACTGTGTGAATGATACGTCTCAAACGTATCTATAATTTCTTATGTTCCATGCTACTTTTATGATGATACTCACATGTTTTATACACATTTTATGTCATTATTATGCATTTTCCGGCACTAACCTATTGACGAGATGCCGAAGAGCCGATTCTTGTTTTCTGCTGTTTTTGGTTTCATAAATCCTACAAAGGAAATATTCTCGGAATTGGACGAAATCAACGCTCAGGGTCTTATTTTTCCACGAAGCTTCCAGAAGACCGAGGGAGAAACGAAGTGGGGCCACGGGGCGCCGACACCATAAGGCGGCGCGGCCAGGGTGGTCCCCGCGCCGCCCTGTGGTGTGGGGCCCCCGTGCCTCCTCCGACTCTGCCCTTCCGCCTACTTAAAGCCTTCGTCGCGAAAACCCCAGTACCGAGAGCCACGATATGGAAAACCTTCCAGAGACGCCGCCGCCACCAATCCCATCTCGGGGGATTCAGGAGATCGCCTCCGGCACCCTGCCGGAGAGGGGAATCATCTCCCGGAGGACTCTTCATCACCATGATCGCCTCCGGATTGATGTGTGAGTAGTTCACCCCTGGACTATGGGTCCATAGCGATAGCTGTTGGCGTCGGAAACCCACCGGCGGGCGGTGATCGGCAACACAGGTAGAGCCGGGAACAACTAGGGCTGCGGCTGGCCCCGGTCCCTTAGAGCGACGGCCCGCAAAGCCTCCTGGTCACACGTCCGATGCTATCGCAAGGGCGTGCCACCTGACCTATACCCAGTCGGGGAAGGTGTTGGATGATGCCTCGCTTAGTTTCCTGCATGGCATACACGTAAACGTTAAATACGAGCCTCGATCGGCTCTCGGGTTATCTCGTGAATCGGCTCAAAGAGCCGATCCACCCATGATTCGTACAAGGTGTCCGAATATATGGTGGTCCTGCTTGATCAAGATAAAGTTAATGCGATCTACGACGATTTAGGGTTTTCACCGCATAATCGGATCATCCTACTCACGATTGGGCCTCGCGCTCGCGCACGGTGACCGTAAGCCGATCCTAGACGGGGCCTAAAAACCAACACGAGGTTGATCCCCGGAACGTCCTGTCTAGGGCTAGCAAACTCCACCCTACACGCCGCTGGATCCTCCAACCCTTTGTAAGGCCTAACTATTGCGGATGTTAAACTAATCCTTGATGAACAAGGAGCAACCGTAACGGATCGGATCTACTAAACTATGATCAAGCGGGGTGCCGCCCTACACCTAAGACAGGTGTAAGGGCGGCTAGATGCATAAGGGTTGCACTACGACAGCATATGATACGAAGAACAATGCTAACCCTAACACATCTAAGATAACTACGTTGCTCGCCATCAAAAAGGCTTCAGCACGAGCAACGCATGAACAACGTAGATAGGCTTATGCTGCCTAGATCGCAAGATGCGATCTAGGCAGCATGGTGCTTACCGGAGAAACCCTCGAGACGAAGGAGTTGGCGATGCGCCGAGATTTGTTTGTGTTGAACGTTGGTTGTTGTTTATTCCATAAACCCTAGATACATATTTATAGTCCAAGGGACTTTCTAATTCAGGCGTGCACCTAACCGTGCACGGGTAAAACTCCGACTCCTAACCGACACGTAATCTAATATGTTACATGATACAAGGGAAAACTAGCCCAAACTTTGCATGTAAGGCCGATTCACGTATGTCTTCCATATATATATTCTTCAAGCCCATCTTGATCGCGGCCCACCTCTGACTTGGTCAAATTCTGGTGATAACACATGCCCCCCTGGTTTTGGAAATGTCATTTCCAAAATCATTATGCTTTCTTTCGTCGGGTCATGTCATGGCAGAGCAGAACTGTTGCAGCATCCTTCATCATGACACTTTGTCTTCGCAACTTGACTGTAAAATTCGATAGCCTTAGCATCACTTCCTCGGAAACTGCAATGGCATTAAATTTCCACTAGGCTCCCCATTATTTAACCGTGCCGATTGATCAGTCCTCTTCATCCCCTTCCTCTGTTCTAGCGGTCGGCGCCCAAAAACCCTCTCCTCCTATAACAATGTCCTCCTCTTCTTCTTCCCCCTCAGGCCTCCCCCTTCAATCCTCGCCGAAGAGCAAGAATGAGGACGACCTTCACTCCGGGGCGAACCCCATCTCCTCCGACAAGGAGAAGAAAGAAGGAGAAGTAGCGAAGGCCAAGGCCTCCCCCTCCGCCAAACTCCCGCCGAAGAAGCGTTCCCGCATGTGGGCGGACAGCGAGGACGAAGATGATGACGAAGAAGGAGAAGAGGAGGAGGATGAAGATGATTCCTCCTCTTCCGCTGGGTACCCGCCGACGAAACGCTTCCGCTCTTGGGCGGACAGCGAGGATGATGAGGATGACGAGGAAGACGAAACTCCGACCAAAGGCTGGGGCAGCAGCGATGAGGAGCTTCCTGGGAGCAGCGCCGACGACATCGACGACGGCGATGATGAGGACAGCGACGACTAGTAGAGTAGGACTAGTAGTAGCAGTGCACTAGGCACCAGATCCCTCTTTTGAGAGCCATCGGCTCTTCCTTGTAAAGCTGCTCCATTGAACTAATGAAAATTGTTCTCCTAATTTATCTTTCAATTAGTTCAATTTCAATCCTCCAGCTCGTCTCACCAAGGCCGACAGCAACGTATGAGACCCCTCCTCTTCTAGACGCCCATGAAGCCAGGCTCAGATATCGATTAGACCGTCAGTCAAGCACTTCTCAAATTCAGACTGTGATTTGATACTCCGCAAATCTATAGCTGATGACTGTTCATCGGCTGTTTTTGAAAATCCAGTCTTCCTCCCTTTTTTGTAGCAACAAGACGTTCCAAACCCTGTAAAAGACGACAGCCACCCTTTCCAGCTCCCCTCTGTAGCCCTAGCAGTCTTCCTCTGCCAGCAACTCAATGTTTTCGGAGAAGGCCGCGATACAGGGTCAGCCGATGCATCTCTAATCGGCTCCCGAAAAATAGAGCATCCACCAAATTAGCTGCCCCCCGAGCCTTAATCTTAAGGCGATGAACATCGAGCAGAGGACGCACGGCTCGAACTATTGCACAGAGGCTCGCATTGTCGAGCTTATTGCAACCGAGGCTGCTCTCGTGGGTCTCGTGTAATTGTTCTAGAGTCGATGACGGCGGCATCAGCTTTCCATCCTTAAATTTTTTTGAATTGTTCGAAATTTTTACGGCCGATTTATGTATCGGCCCCCATACCTCAATACCCATCATCAAAGAATATCTTGGGCTGCTGGGCACTTGCAAGACATTCCTACTGCATATCCTCGTGTTTCATCCACCTAGGTGCCCCCTGAGCCGATTCTGTCAAGAGAATTGATGGTATCGGCTCTTCAGGTATCCCCTGTTGGATTAAGTGTTGAACCCAGGCAGAATGGATGGTGAGGATAATTTTGGCCGATTGCTGGAATCGGCCTCCACGTTGCTTGCTCGATGAAGGTTTTGTAATGTTCCTCCATAAATTTTTTGGGGCCGATCACAAGGATCAGCCTCGCCACGTTTGCTCATTGATTTGCTCCAGCTACATGGTTAGGCCAGTGGATAAAACCAGCCCAATCTCTGATTTTATCATGTTGGTGCGCTTGTTGTCGTCCACCTCGAGTGCATCGTGTAATCGTGGAGCACTAAGCTTCGTCGGAAGGACGAGCACCATGTTTGTGCCAGCCGATGTTTCATCATCGGCTTTCCTTTGCTTGGGGCGCCATTCCATTTTCCGTGGACGACCCTCTTCATCCAGGGTTCGCTGAACTTTCGCAGCCAGATCAGGTCGTGCCTTCCTCAGTGTATGCAAGTATAGCCTTTCGGCTTCCTCCAGGCCGCGCAATCGCTGAACCCTGCGCTTCTGGGAACGGCTGAGCCCATCAGGGCACCACCTTGGCCGGTGGTACCTGTCTTCTTCTTCCCCTCGTCTTCTGAATCCTCGAGATCTTCTAACCGAGGGGACTCAGCACGTTTGCTTTGTGGCGGGAGAGGCCCTAGGCGCTTGAACACGGACACGTTGGCTGTCTCCTTCTTCTTCGGTTGCATTACGGGCAATTGCCGATTGTGGGCAATCGGCTCATTCCTGAATCCCGGCAGGGTCCGAAGAAGGGGCAGTCCCGGTGCCTATCCACGTCGTCTCGCTCCCCGACTTTTCCTTGGCACGGCGCTCGTGCATCCTCCTCATCGCGATCGTGCCGACGATGTCTTCCGGCTTCTCCGGCCAGACGATCTCTTTCATCATCATCGCCGGATCGTCGGCGTTGGTCATACTGACTCGCATACTTGTTGAGGAGGTGATCAGAGAGAGGTCGCTGATATCTTATGTTCTTCACTTCTCCCTCTGTGACGTAGCGCTTGCCGTCTTGGCGGAGCCGATCGCGTGGAGCGGCTTCCTCTGTATCTTTGCTATGAGAGCAGCTACCCTCATCTCCGTCCTTACCAGAGTGGTTCTCAAGCCCTACCATGTTGATATTGCACGAGAGATCTGGCTGGCACCCACCATGGTAAGTATACTCCACCATGTTCACGGCGGGGAAGGGGTGTGTGTCGACTTTCATGGCGTACTGGTTGAAAATTAGCCGTCCATTCTCTATCGCCATTTGGATCTGCTGCCGCCACACCCTGCAGTCGTTGGTGGTGTGGGTGAACGTGTTATGCCACTTGCAATATGGCTTTCCGTTCAGCTCTTGCACCGTGGGGATCTTGTGGCCTTCGGGTACCTTTATATGCTTCTCCGTGAGTAAGAGATCGAAAATGCTGCTCGGTTTTGGTCACGTCGAAGTCGAACCCTTTTGGAGGGCCTTGTGGCTTTACCCATTTGCAGGACACGGGGCCCGCCGCTCGAGTCCATTCAGCCACTTGCCACCTCTCGATCTCCCGCAGCACCTTCATCCTCGTCCGCCTCAACCGGGGTCACCGCACGCTTGAATTTGTCCTGGTAAACATCCGGGTGGCGCCTGTTCATATGCCGACAGCCTTCGCACCATGTGCGCCAATGATGGGTAGTCTCGCTTGGGACGCCACGTCCTTGATCGATGATGAGAGACCCACCACCGCCAACTCGATCGCTTCTTTTTCACTTACGTGAACCGAAAAGCATCGGTTCCTAATGGTCCTGAAGCGCTGGATGTACTCTGACACTGTCTCCCCGCGCTTCTGTCGTACTTGTGCTAGATCGGCAATGCCAGCCTCGGAAGCCTCTGAGTGATACTGCTCATGGAACTGCTCTTCCAACTGCTTCCAAGTCCGGATGGAGTTCGGTGGCAGCGATGTGTACCACCCGAAAGCCGATCCTGTGAGGGATTGTGCGAAGAACCTCACACGCAACTCGTCTGATGCTGAGATCGTGCCCAGCTGTGCCAAATATCGGCTCACATGCTCGATGGAGCTGGAACCATCTGATCCACTAAACTTCGTGAAGTTCGGGAGCCGATATTTGGGTGGTAGCGGGATCAATTCGTAGTCGTTGGGGTATGGCTTGGTATAGCCGAACGTCTTCCTTTTCGGCATCATGCCGAACTGATCTTTCAGAATTGTACAAATCTGATCCGCGGTGATGGGCTGAAGGTGTCGAACCCCGAAGATTCGCCGGGGTGGCATACTTGACCAGCCATGCTTGCTTTCCCGGTTCTAAGCCAAGCTGCGGGAGCTGGGCTCGGAGGTTTGTCGGAGTGGCGTACTTAGCTAACCACGTTTGCTTCTCAAGATCGGCTCCCGACGTTCCTCCTGCTGTTCCGAAGGCCCCTCTTGTTGCAACCTGGTTCGAGAGTGCCCAGGTATTGCGGTCGCAGTACGTATGCGCACGCGTATCCGTGCGGGATCTCCTTGGGTGCCTCAAGTAGGAATTGGTAGTCACTAGGATCACCACCAATCTTGTAGACGACGTATGCCGATGAGTTCGGCACTTCCGGTGCTGCCCATGCGAACGGCAGCGGAGGATGGGGCCGGAGTGGCATCTCTCCTTTGTAAGTCCCCGAGCTGGTCCCGACGGAGAATACCGGTGGCTCATGATTTCTGGACCACGCGCGAGCGACACGCTCCAAAGTGTTCACCAGGCTCTCGGAGTGGCGGTGCGGCGAATGAGCCACCATGTAGTTGATCTCCCGACGCAGCGACACTGGTGCGTTCTTCTGACGGGGCGGACAGGTCCACTCCATCGAGTGCGCCTTCAGGTGTGAACCCCTTCCACCTGATGCCATGGGAGCGGGTTCTGTGGAAAGAGCCGATGAGTTCGGCTTCGAGGGTTGCCTTGATCTCGTCATGTTTCTTCTTGAGCTCATCAGGCAGATCCTCGTACTTGACCGGAGTGCTTTCCGCCATCTCGGATGTAGATGGCGATGTGGTGGATGTCGAAGGTGGTCCCACCGGGCGTGCCAGAATGTGTTGGCGTCAGAAACCCACCGGCGGGCAGTGACTGGCAACACAGTAGAGTCGGGAACAACTAGGGCTGCGGCTGGCCCCAGTCCCTCAGAGCGACGGCCCGCAAAGCCTCCTGGTCACACGTCCGATGCTATCGCAAGGGCGTGCCACCCGACCTATACCTGGTCGGGAAGATGTTGGATGATGCCTCGCTTAGTTTCCTGCATGGCATACACGTAAACGTTAAATACGAGCCTCGATCGGCTCTCGGGTTATCTCGTGAATCGGCTCAAAGAGCCGATCCACCCATGATTCGTACAAGGTGTCCGAATATATGGTGGTCCTGCTTGATCAAGATAAAGTTAATGCGATCTACGACGATTTAGGGTTTTCACCGCATAATCGGATCATCCTACTCACGATTGGGCCTCGCGCTCGCGCACGGTGACCGTAAGCCGATCCTAGACAGGGCCTAAAAACCAACACGAGGTTGATCCCGGAACGTCCTGTCTAGGGCTAGCAAACTCCACCCTACACGCCGCTGGATCCTCCAACCCTTTGTAAGGCCTAACTATTGCGGATGTTAAACTAATCCTTGATGAACAAGGAGCAACCGTAACGGATCGGATCTACTAAACTATGATCAAGCGGGGTGCCGCCCCTACACCTAAGACAGGTGTAAGGGCGGCTAGATGCATAAGGGTTGCACTACGACGAGCATATGATACGAAGAACAATGCTAACCCTAACACATCTAAGATAACTACGTTGCTCGCCATCAAAAAGGCTTCAGCACGAGCAACGCATGAACAACTAGATATGCTTGTGCTGCCTAGATCGCAAGATGCGATCTAGGCAGACATGGTGCTTACCGGAGAAACCCTCGAGACGAAGGAGTTGGCGATGCGCCGAGATTTGTTTGTGTTGAACGTTGGTTGTTGTTTATTCCATAAACCCTAGATACATATTTATAGTCCAAGGGACTTTCTAATTCAGGCGTGCACCTAACCGTGCACGGGTAAAACTCCGACTCCTAACCGACACGTAATCTAATATGTTACATGATACAAGGGCAAACTAGCCCAAACTTTGCATGTAAGGCCGATTCACGTATGTCTTCCATATATATATTCTTCAAGCCCATCTTGATCGCGGCCCACCTCTGACTCGGTCAAATTCTGGTGATAACAGTAGCTTGATGGTTGTCTTCTCCTCATTGTGCTATCATGTTAGATCTTGTGAGCTGCCTATCATGATCAAGATCATCTATTTGTAATGCTACATGTTGTGTTTGTTGGGATCCGATGAATATGGAATACTATGTCAAGTTGATTATCAATCTATCATATATGTTGTTTATGTTCTTGCATGCTCTCCGTTGCTAGTAGAGGCTCTGGCCAAGTTGATACTTGTGACTCCAAGAGGGAGTATTTATGCTCGATAGTGGGTTCATGCCTCCATTGAATCTGGGACGAGTGACGAAAGTTCTAAGGTTGTGGATGTGTCTGTTTCCACTAGGGATAAAACATCAATGCTTTGTCTAAGGATATTTGTGTTGATTACATTACGCACCATACTTAATGCAATTGTATGTTGTTTGCAACTTAATACTGGAAGGGGTTCGGATGATAACCTGAAGGTGGACTTTTTAGGCATAGATGCATGCTGGATAGCGGTCTATGTACTTTGTCGTAATGCCCTGATTAAATCTCATAGTACTCATCGTGATATGTGTATGTGCATTGTTATGCCTTCTTTATTTGTCAATTGCCCAATTGTAATTTGTTCACCCAACATGCTATTTATCTTATGGGAGAGACACCACTAGTGAACTGTGTACCCCGGTCCATTCTTTCACATCTGAAATACAATTTACTGCAATACTTGTTCTTTACTGTTCTTCGCAAACAAACATCATCTTCCACACTATACATCTAATCCTTTGTTTTCAGCAAGCCGGTGAGATTGACAACCTCACTGTTACGTTGGGGCAAAGTACTTTGATTGTGTTGTGCAGGTTCCACGTTGGCGCCGGAATCCCTGGTGTTGCGCCGCACTACACTCCGCCACCAACAACCTTCACGTGTTCCTTGACCCTACTGGTTCGATAACCTTGGTTTCTTACTAAGGGAAAACTTGTCACCTGTACACATCGCACCTTCCTCATGGGGTTCCCAACGGACGTGTGTCTTACACGCCATCAAGACAGTTTTCTGGCGCCGTTGCCGGGGAGATCAAGACACGCTGCAAGGGGAGTCTCCCATATCCAATCTCTTTACTTTGTTTTTGTCTTGCTTTACTTTATTTTATTTACTGCTTTGTTTGCTCTCTATATCAAAAATACAAAAAAAATAGTTGCTAGATTTACTTTATTTACTGTCTTGTTCTCTATATTGAAAACACAAAAAAAATTAGTTACTTGCATTTACTTTATTTAGTTTGCTTTATTTACAACTGCTAAAATGAATACTCCTGAAAATACTAAGTTCTGTGACTTCACTAGCACAAATAATAATGATTTTGTATGCACACCTATTGCTCCACCTGCTACTACAGCAGAATTCTTTGAAATTAAACCTGCTTTACTAAATCTTGTTATGAGAGAGCAATTTTCTGGTGTTAGTTACGATGATGCTGCTGCCCATCTTAATAATTTTGTTGAACTTTGTGAAATGCAAAAGTATAAGGATGTAGATGGTGACATTATAAAATTAAAATTGTTTCCTTTCTCCTTAAGAGGAAGAGCTAAAGATTGGTTGCTATCTCTGCCTAGAAATAGTATTGATTCATGGACTAAATGTAAAGATGCTTTTATTGGTAGATATTATCCTCCCGCTAAAATTATATCTTTGAGAAGTAGCATAATGAATTTTAAGCAATTAGATAATGAACATGTTGCTCAAGCATGGGAGAGAATGACATCTTTGGTAAAGAATTGCCCTACCCATGGACTAACTACTTGGATGATCATCCAAACCTTTTATGCAAGATTGAATTTTTCTTCCCGGAACCTATTGGATTCAGCTGCTGGAGGTACCTTTATGTCCATTACTTTGGGGGCGGCAACAAAGCTTCTTGATGATATGATGATAAATTACTCTGAATGGCACACTGAAAGAGCTCCACAAGGTAAGAAGGTAAATTCTATTGAAGAAACCTCCTCCTTGAGTGATAAGATTGGTGCTATTATGTCTATGCTTGTGAATGGTAGATCTAATGTTGATCCTAATAATGTTCCTTTAGCTTCATTGGTTGCCCAAGAAGAACATGTTGATGTGAACTTCATTAAAAGTAATAATTTCAACAACAATGCTTATAGGAATAATTCTGGTAACAACTATAGGCCATATCCTTCTGCTAATGGTAATGGTTATGGTAATTCTTATGGGAATTATTACAACAATAATAGGAGTGTACCCCTGGTCTTGAAGCCATGCTTAAAGAATTTATTAGTACACAAACTGCTTTTAACAAATCTGTTGAGGAAAAGCTTGGTAAAATTGATATTCTTGCTTCTAAGGTTGATAGTCTTGCCTCTGATGTTGATCTTTTAAAATTGAAAGTTATGCCTAATGAAGATAAATATATTAAGTCATTTGCTACAGCAAACGCCATCCAAGTTCGAATTAATGAAAATATTAGATTGATGGCTGAATTGCATGCTAGGTGGGAAAGAGAAGAAAACGAAAAACTAGCTAAAGAGAATAATGTAGCTAAAGTTTGGACTATTACCACCACTAGTAATGATAATGCTTCACATGCATGTTGCTACACCCCCTACTATCAATGGTAAAATAATTGGTGTTAGCAATGTTTCTACTCCTAGTGCAAAGCGTGCAAAATTGCCTGAAACTGCTAAAACTGCTGAAACTGTTTGTGATAAAACTGCTGAAATTTTCAAAATATTTGGGACAATGATCCCATTGGTGTAGATCATAATGGTTTAGATTTTGATGATTGTCATATCTCTGAAGTTATAAAGTTCTTACAAAAACTTGCTAAAAGTCCCAATTCTAGTGCTATAAATTTGGCCTTTACAAAACATATTACAAATGCTCTCATAAAAGCTAGAGAGGAGAAACTAAAACTTGAAACTTCTATTCCTAGGAAGTTAGAAGATGTTTGGGAGCCCATCATTAAGATGAGGGTCAATGATTTTGATTGTAATGCTTTATGTGATCTTGGTGCAAGTATTTCTGTTATGCCTAAGAAAATCTATGATATGCTTGACTTGCCACCATTGAAAAATTGTTATTTGGATGTTAATCTTGCTGATCATTCTATAAAGAAACCTTTGGGGAGGATTGATAATGTTCGCATTATGGTTAACAATAACCTTGTCCCCGTTGATTTTGTTGTCTTGGATATTGAATGCAATGCATCTTTTCCCATTATATTGGGAAGACCTTTTCTTCGAACTGTTGGTGCTACCATTGATATGAAGGAAGGTAATATTAAATATCAATTTCCTCTCAAGAAAGGTATGGAACACTTCCCTAGAAAGAGAATGAAGTTACCTTATGATTCTATTATTAGAACAAATTATGATGTTGATGCTTCGTCTCTTGATAATACTTGATTCACACTTTCTGCGCCTAGCTGAAAGGCGTTAAAGAAAAACGCTTATGGGAGTCAACCCATTATTTTACTTTTGCACTTTTATTTTATATTTGAGTCTTAGAAGTTGTTACTACTGTAGCAACCTCTCCTTATCTTTATTTTATTGTGTTGTTGTGCCAAGTAAAGTCTTTGATAGTAAAGTCAATACTAGATTTGGATTACTGCGCAGAAACAGATTTCTTACTGTCACGAAATTGAGCAGCCCCTTCTGTAAGAAATTTAGAAAAATCTGCCAATTTACGTGCGTGATCCTAAGATATGTACGCAACTTTCATTCAATTTGGGCATTTTCATCTGAGCAAGTTAAGTTCCCCTGAAAAATTCGTCTTTACGGACTGTTCTGTTTTGACAGATTCTGCCTTTTATTTCGCATTGCCTGTTTTGCTATGTTTGATGGATTTCTTTGTTCCATTAAGTTTCAGTAGCTTTGTGCAATGTCCAGAAGTGTTAAGAATGATTATGTCACCTCTGAATATATGAATTTTCAATTATGCACTAACCCTGTAATGAGTTTGTTTTGAGTTTGGTGTGGAGGAAGTTTTCAAGGGTCAAGAGAGGAGGATGATACAATATGATCAAGAAGAGTGAAAAGTCTAAGCTTGAGGATGCCCCAGTGGTTCATCCCTGCATATTTTAAGAAGACTCAAGCATCTAAGCTTGGGGATGCCCAAGGCATCCCTTCTTCATCGACAACTTATCAGGTCACCTATAGTGAAACTATATTTTTATTCCGTCACATCTTATGTGCTTTACTTGGATCGTCTGTTTGTTTTTGTTTTTGTTTTTGTTTGAATAAAATCGGATCCTAGCATTCCTTGTTTGGGAGAGAGACACGCTCCATTGTTTCGTATGAACACATATGTTCTTAGCTTTATACTCAATGTTCATGGCGAAGGTTGAAACTGCTTCGTTCATTGTTATATGGTTGGAAGCAGAAAATGCTGCATGTGGTAAATGGTATAATGTCTTGAATAATTTGATACTTGGCAATTGTTGTGCTCATATAGATCATGTTTAAGCTCTTGCATCATGTACTTTGCACCCATTAATGAAGAACTACATAGAGCTTGTTAAAATTTAGTTTGCATGATTGGTCTCTAGAGTCTAGATATTTTTACGGTTAAGGTGTTTGAACAACAAGGAAGACGATGTAAAGTCTTATAATGCTTGCAATATGTTCATATGTGAGCTTTGCTGTACCGTTTTATACTTGAGTTTGCTTCAAATAACCTTGCTAGCCTAGCCTTGTATTGAGAGGAATTCTTCTCGTGCATCCAAATCCTTGAGCCAAAAACTATGCCATTTGTGTCCACCATACCTACCTACTACATGATATTTCTCTGCCATTCCAAAGTAAATTAATTGAGTGCTACCTTTAAAAATTCTATCCTTTGTCTTTGCAATATATAGCTCATGGGAAAATAGCCTTAAAAACTATTGTGGTGAAGAATATGTACTTATGTATCTTATTTCTTAATAAGTTGCTTGTTGAGCGGTAACCATGCTTACGGGGACGCCATCAACTATTACACCTTTGTTGAATATCATGTGAGTTGCTATGCATGTTCGTCTTGTACGAAGTAAGGGTGATTTATCATGATCAAATGGTTTGAGTATGCATATTGTTAGAGAAGAACATTGGGCCGCTAACTAAAGCCATGATCCATGGTGGAAGTTTCAGTTTGGACAATTAATCCTCAATCTCTTATGAGAATTTTATCTGTTGTTGAATGCTTATGCATTAAAGAGGAGTCCATTATCTGTTGTCTATGTTGTCCCGGTATGGATGTCTAAGCTGAGAATAATCAAAAACGAGAAATCAAATGCGATCTTGCTCCTTAGACCTTTGTACAGGCGGCATAGAGGTACCCCTTTGTGACACTTGGTTGAAACATATGTTATGCAATGATAATCCATGTAAATCCAAGCTAATTAGGACAAGGTGCGAGCACTATTGGTAATCTATGCATGAGGCTTGCAACTTATAGGATATCTTATACATAACACATATGATTTATTACTACCGTTGACAAAATTGTTTCTATGTTTTCAAAATGAAAAGCTCTAGCACAAAAATAGTAATACATGCTTCCCTCTGCGAAGGGCCTTTCTTCTACTTTATTGTTGAGTCAGTTTACCTATTCTTTCTATCTTAGAAGCAAACACTTGTGTGAACTGTGTGCATTGATTCTTACGTGTTTACCTATTGCACTTGTTATATTACTTTGTGTTGAAAATTATCCATGGGATAAACATGTTGAAGTTGAAAGCAACTGCTGAAACTCATATCTTCCTTTGTGTTGCTTCAAAGCTTTCTACTAAGAATTTATTGCTTTATGAGTAACTCTTATGCAAGTCTTATTGATGCTTGTCTTGAAAGTATTATTCATGAAAAGTCTCTGCTATATGATTCAGTTGTTTACTCATTGTCTTCACCATTGCTTCGAATCACTGCATTCATCTCATATGCTTTACAATAGTATTGATCAAGATTATGATAGCATGTCACTTCAGAAATTATCCTTGTTATCGTTTACCTACTCGAGGGCGAGTAGGAACTAAGCTTGGGGATGCTTGATACGTCTCAAACGTATCTATAATTTCTTATGTTCCATGCTACTTTTATGATGATACTCACATGTTTTATACACATTTTATGTCATTATTATGCATTTTCCGACACTAACCTATTGACGAGATGCCGAAGAGCCGATTCTTGTTTTCTGTTGTTTTTGGTTTCGAAATCCTATCGTCGTGGATGTGGCCACGGCGGATGCTACGGGGGTAGCACTTCGTTGATGCGAGGGAAGGGAACATCGCCATCTACGGGTCGAGGTGCAAGAGACGCAAGGGTTTTACCCGAGTTCAGCCCCTCCGGAGAGTAAAAGGCCTACGTCCTGCTAGATCTTTATTGCCCAGTGGAGAATTACAATGGGGGGGCTCAGTCGGCGGCTACGCCGTGAGCTTACAAGGGGAGATTAGATCTCGAATCAGGTGTCCTCTAGGGTTTAAGCTCGGGGGTTTATATAGACACCCCCGATCTAGGGTTACATGGAGATAACTCCGAATCATATCAGTTGCTACTAATCCGGGATTCGTTAACCCTCTTGCAAGCAATCTTCTTATCCATTCGCGCGGGTCTCCTCCTTGGGATCACGGCCCAGTCGCCTTAGAGCCCAGTCGCTTGGGCGACTGGCAGTCCGCCTGGGCCTCCGTCTTCACGGCGAGTGGGACTGGCGACCCACCCCCTATGGGCATATCCCCATCAGTAGTCCCCGAGCGCGGTGGTGATGAAGCGCGGATCTAGAGCAAGTCTTGGAGAGGCGCAGTCATGGATCAAGGTGAATCGCCTCCGGGCTCCCAAAGATAAAGTTGCGAGTTCGGTGCCAGTCTCCAATCGCCAAAACTTGGTCAGTCAGTCGGCGTATGACAGTCGGCATTAGCCAGTCGCCGTTTACCAGTCGGCGCGCATTCACCACAGAGACACGTGGAGAGGCCAACGGCTAGATTTCACGTTGACCGAGGCATGACCCGTTTGCATGTTGTTGACCGTTGGGCCCTGACGTGACCGCTAACGGCTAGTTTAACGGCCATTCAGCGGAGACGGCGCGGATCTTGACGGTTGATTGCGGGGCGGCGATTCGGGACGGATTAACGAACAGATTTCATCCTTAATGCGGGCGAGTGCGGGCGGTATAAAGGGCTGCCCCCGGGATTAGGGTTCACCACTCCTCCGCATTCTTCTCCCATCTTCTCCCCATCTCATCTTCATTCCAAGCTTCACACGCATCCATGGCGACGAAAGGCTGGGGCAAGTCGAAGGTCACGCGGGAGTCTCTCCTCCCGTACGTCGCTTCCGGGGTCATCCCAGAGTTCAACAAAGAGCGATGGCGAGTTCCGCCGGCGAACGAGGTGGAGCCCCTCCCGCGGCCTGGGGAGTTCGTGATCTTCCTGAGCTTCCTCGATCGCGGGTTCGCTCTCCCCACCTCCGATTTCCTCCGGCAACTGCTAGCCTTCTACAGCATCAAGGTCTCCGACCTCGGGCCGCACAGCGTCCAACAGATTTCTCTGTTCGTGGCGTTGTGCGAATGCTACTGGGCTGTCCGCCCTACTTCCCGCTGTGGGTGTCCATCTTCCACGGGCGGGCGACTCGGGCCGGCAAGAACGGCGAAGCGCTCATCCCGAACGGTGGGATCACCTTCCGAGGTGAAGTCCGGGAAAGCTTCATCGACATGGCGCTCCCCAAGAAGGCGCGATCGGCTGTGGCGCCGCTTCTGGTTTTATGCCAAGGAGTACACTCCCCCGGCGAGGTCCGCATTCCCCGGTACAGCCCCGAGCCAAGCGTCCCGCGGCGCCTCAATGTCCGGTCGGCTGCCGCGCGGGCGAGGAGGAGGTGGTGAAGGAGATGCGCCAAGCGATCCAGGCGCCGAAGGATAGCGGCCGACGGCGGTCGATATGTACAAGCTGTTGGCTTGGCCGGCGGCTGATCCCCCTGCGGTGCCGAGCTCACCCCATGTGGGAATACCGGGGGCAAAACGACTGCACCCGGTCGACAGCGACTGAGTGGGACGAGAGCGAGTACCGGAAGGCGCTCGCCAAGATCACCACGGCCACCTTTACCTCCTTCGAGGACGGCTTGCAGCCCTACTCCGAAGATACCCCGGCGCCTCAGGTAATGCTTCGTATGGCGACTCCGCATAGCTGGGCCGGGTTTCTTCCTTTCTGACTTGTTCCTTCGATTCGATTATAGCGGCGGCGAAGATTGCTGACCACCTCCCCCTCTCGCCGGGAAGGAGCCACCGGAGATGACTGAGGGCGAGGAGGAAGAGGTCGACGAAGAAGAGGAGCGCACCGAGTCGGATTCCGAGGCGCGGGACTTCATCGGACTCCCGCGCGGGACGAAGAGGGGTACCGAGTCCTCGTCCCGGGCGCGGCTGAAGAGGAGGCGACCTCTCGCCCGGAGGGCAGGGCGGAGCCCTCCAAGGAAGGGGCCGAGCCGCTATCGAAGCGACTGCGCCCCACTCTCCTGGAAGGGTCCATGAGGCTTCAGCGTCCCTTGAAGGACGCGATCGACGCGGGAGCTCGGGCCGGTCCGGGCGTAAAGGCGATCCCCACGGTGAGGTAGGTGCTTTCTGTCGAACTTGTTCTCCTTGCGGCTGGATTAGGCGTCGATTCACCTTGTCTCCTCGTAGGTCCAAGAAGAAGACCTTGGTGAAGCCGCCCGCGGGCTGGGGTGGCGGCCACGAGAGCGGCTGAGGCGAAGAAGAAAGCCGCGAGAGAAGAAAGCGGCGCCGTCCGAGCCTTGAGGGCGCGGGGTCGGCTCCGGAAGAGCCCGCCACCGCGAGCCAAGGCCGAGAAGGTGGGCGCCAGCCACGCCGAGCCCACCGCCAAAGTATTTCCTCTACCCAGCATGGCTCACGGGGGTATGGCGAGTGCAGCAACGGGACCGGACGTCGTTCCACCCATGGTGGAGAAGGGGTCGGCGGTCGTCGGGTCGACCGAGGGGCAGAAGGCGCCCGAGGTCGAGGATAACGTCGTCGAGAAGGGCGGCCTCTCGGAGCCACTGAAGGAGCGCCGGTCCAAGGCTGCCAGGGACCGAGCCCCGCCCAATGACGCCGACACGCGGGCGGGCGAGGCGCCGTCGACTGAGGCGGTGATGCAGGCGGGAGAGGCGGCCGAGTCGCGCCATCCGCCGCCTTCTACCTTGACCTTCGCTGAGCTCCACACGGCGCTTGGTGAAGCGCACGCGGTGAGTGTCTCTGAACTCGTAGTCTAGAAGCCCCCAGTCCCCGAGGGTCGACTTGGTCTGAAGGGGCGAGTCGAGTCTCCTTTTGTCCGTCTGGTTTTCCTTTGTTGACCTTTGGCATTGTTTTTGGTTTTTTGCAGGCGGAGGTTAAGCGATTGACCGCGCTCGTGGAGGAGGCGGCTCAAAAGAGCCGGAAGTTGATTGCTGCGGGCGGTAAGTCACGCCCGCTCGCCTTCCTCTTTCGGTATCACTAGCCCCGGCCGAACTTTCGTTCTCACCATCTTCTATTTTTTGCGGCGGAGGCGCGAGGCAAAGGCTCTTGCCGAGGCTCGGGAAGGATTCGTCAAGGAATCTTTCTACCGCGAAGCCGACTTCCGGGCGCAGCAAGTCGAAGAGGCCCGGAAAAGGGCGAAAGCGGAGGTGGCGAATCTGACGAAGGTCCTGGAGCAGAAGGGCCGGGAACTGGAAGACGTCATCACCGAGTACAAGGGAAAGCTGGCGGCCGCGACTGAAGCGCGGGACTCCGCGCGTGGGGCTGCCGCGTCTGCGCGGGAGGATATTGCGGCCTTGAAGCGAGCAGCACGCCAAGGAGTTGGCTGCGGAAAAGGAGGCGTCCGAAGGCATCGTCCTGGCGGTACGAGCCGAGAAGACCAACTTCGAGGATTTCGTCCGGGAGATGTCGCGGCAGATTCTCGGTAAGCTCCTGTCTTCGCGCTTGCTGTTTTACTTGCCGGGGCATCGAGTCTCCGAGCGTGGCGACTTGGCTCCGGGGGCCAGTCCCCGGGCATGGCGAGTCGGCTTCGGGGGCCAGTCCCCGAGCATGGCGAGTCGGCTTCGGGGGCCGGTCCCCGAGCATGGCGAAGTCGGCTTTGGGGGCCAGTCTCCGAGCATGGCGAGTCGGCGTTGAAGGGGAGTTCTCATTTTTTCCTTTGTGTTGTTGATTGCAGGTACGTGCGACTTCGTGGAGACGGCGACTCCGCGGGAATGCCTGTCGACCGCGACCGCGCGTATCATCGCCTGTGCTGGGGAGATACTGGCCGCGCTCCAGTACCTGAGTTCGCGGGAGGTGATGCCGCGGGACACGCCGTCCGTCTTCAAGGCCGTGTCCAACATTCCGGCCGTTGTTGACTGGCTTCGCCGCTCCTCCTGCCGCGTTGGTATTACCATGGCTCTGAGCATGGTGCTGGCGCACTCCTCTGAGGGGTTCGACGTGGAGGAGGTCACCGCCGGCTTCCCCTCGGAGACTGGCGAGTTCGCTGTTGCCGAAGTGCTGCGGCTGATGGACGCGGTACGCCCCTTTGCCGACCGAGTGCCGGCGATCGCGGACTTGGAGACTCACATCCCCAGCCAAGCGGCGCACTGGGGACGCGGAGAAGGAGCCGAGGCCCGGTGGACTACCCCGCGGAGCGCCTCTTCCATGCCGCGGCCGCCGGCTCGTTGTCGACATATCCGGTCGTGCTGTACACGCCGAAGTTTCGTCACGGCGATGATGGCGTCGAGCACTGTCGTAGAGGGGCTCCGGGGTCGTCCTCGTAGTTTCCTGAGTCCCTGTGTAAGAAGTAGCTTGGATTCCTGCGAGCGGGTGTCAGTTGTAAATACAGTGATAACTTTTGCTTAAATATAATTTGGTGGTTGCTTTTGAATTTGCGTTATTTGTGGCGGCAATGCGTTGGAGTTGGTTCCGACTATCCATGGCCTTCGGGCCAGTCGCCTTGCGACCCCGATGAAGGCTATTGACTTGACTGTTTTCCTTTTCGAGCTGGGCGTCCCCAGTCGCAGTACGTAGTCATTATAGTACGAATAGCAGCCTCATGGGTGGAGTAGCGGTGAGTTGTAGTTTGCGCTGTTCGGATGTAGCGCGCCACTCGTCGTGGCTCGGTGAGCCAGTCGCTAGACGACTCCAAAGGGGGTCATTGCGGGCGTATTTTCCTTGGCGAGCCGCGGGTCCGTTTTGCGGGGTCCCTAGTCGAAGTACTTAGCCACGCAATTCGCCGGCCCTAAGGTAGAGGAGGGCATTGGTGTGCTGTATATCGTAGCACAAGGCGGTCGCCGTGGCCCGTGGGGCTGGCCGAGCATGCGGCCCTGCTGTGGGTTCCAGTCGCCGTTTTCACCCGACGGCGTAAGGGGTGGTGGGTGGCCGGACCTGGTGTTGCGCCCGGTCACGCCATCATGCCCTTGTTAGCTCGGCTACTTGGCCGATCGTGGACTTCGCTCTTCCAGCAGCGGCGACCGGAGGTCTCTCAGTACCGAGTCGCTTATCGCGGCGACTGGGCCGGTATGTACCGGGATGAGAGATGGGGATATCTGGCGGGTGAGGGAGGGACAATCGAAGCTGGAGATCAAAATGGTCGGCGATTTTTATTAACCTGATACGGGCATGGAGGCCTATGTGGAGCCTAGATTCAGGACTCCACCAGCTTAATTATCTTAGTTTTTGTAATTTTCATATATTGGCAAATTAGGGATTTTTAATAAATCGAGTCAGTCTTGGTTTGGGCCTGTCCAACCAAGTTAGGGAGGCCCATAGTGGGGCGCCCAGCCCAGCAAGGGCTGGCCGGCCACCCCACCTCTCATATAAGTGGAGGCACGGCTAGGGTTTAAGATAGAACAAGTTTAGTCTCAAGATTAGGGTTTTCCCCATTGCGTGTGTTCACGTGTATCATCCCTCCGGGGGTACGGCGCTGCCGTTTATCTATACTATTATCCGCTGCGAAGGTTCTTGTGTTCATCAAGGATTATCTAGCTCTTGGTTTGAGGCGTATCGTTCATCGATCCGTTGCTTGCTGGATTCGTTCCCTCTTCTCCAGGCTGCGTTCATCGCGTTGTTGGGAGGATTCTCTACCCCAAGTTCTCGCTGTGAAAGATCGGGCATCAACTTAGGTGGATTGGCTTGGATCCACCGTATCATGTGGTATCAGCTTTCTGGGTTGCTCACGGCGAGGTGTTGTTGATCGATCTCTTTGATCGGTTTGCATCGGAGAAGATTAGCTCTAAGATCGGAGGAGTTTGGCTCTCGGTCGAAGGAGGTTGGTTGGAGGAAGTTTGGCATTGTTTGGTGAAGTTTGGAGGTCATCCATGGCTGTTTCGGAGGTCAAAATCGCGAAAAATCGCGACCAGAATCGGGAAGAAGACGAAAATTCGCGACCAGGAAAAATCCGGTCAGAAATCCGGTCAACCGGGCCATTGACCGGGCAGCCTGGCGTAAACTCCGGTCCAACCGGGCCAGTGACCGGGCAGCCTGGCGTAAACTCCGGTCCAACCGGGCCAGTGACCGGGCAGCCTGGCGTAAAATCCGGTCAACCGGGCTGCAAACCGGGAAGTTCGCAAATTCGCCGATTTCCGGTTTTGCTCCGGTACGAGGCAGCCGATCCTGTTGGCGACCGGTCAACCGGGCCAGAGACCGGGCAGGCCGGTCTGGAGGCCGGTCCAACCGGGCCCTGGGCCGGGACGGCGTCTGTTCCTGCGGTTGTTTCTCCGGCGGTTTCTCCTGTTGCTCCGGTGTTTTCTCTGACGCTTTCGGCTATTGATGCTGTTGATGTTGGTGAGTTTTCGGGCGATGTTCTGGGCATGAAGTGTACTCTTTCGAAGAAGTCTAGTTATGTGTTCAATGACTATCTGGATTGTTTGAAGGGAGAGCAGCGTCCACCATCCAGTCTTCGTTGGTATCTACACCGTCTTGCGACAGTTCAGGAGTATGAGGATTGGGAAAGGAACATGGAATTGGGTTTTGCTCGATGTCGCACATACAAGAGGAAGTTCAACAGTTCTTATGCATTTTACCTTGCTATACGGCGTGTGGACGAGGCATTAGAACGTTGTTGGGAAGATGCGGTGGACAGAGGTGAATTTGCTGAAACTTGGGAAGATTACAAAACTTTTCTCCGTAGTGGTTTCGTGGTACCATACATGGAGGAGAGTGTGCAGCCATCCCGAGTTGTACATGCAATAGAGACAGTGGACAAGTGCATAGTTCCTATTAAGGAGATTGTTCCACTACCAACAGTCACTAAGGTCGAGGTGAAATCTTCAGAGGAGAGGAAACCTGGCTCTGATACCAAGAACGCTGTTGTGACTGTTGAGGAGGATGTACCATTGAGCGGGCTGAATATGCAACTCAAGAAGGTACATGGTGATGCTTGCAAGACGAGTTGACAAGGTTCAGCGGTGGAGTTTGTTTCCAGACTCAGTGCTTTATCAAGGGCAAGGCTTGCAAGTTGATGGTTGATGGTGGTAGCTGTACTAATGGCATTAGCAAGGCGATGGTGGCAGCATTGGGGTTGTCTACATGGCGTCTTCCTGAACCTAAACATCTTGAGTGGTTGAATAGCTGTGGTATGCTTTGAAGATTACTCACAAGGTGCGTGTGCCATTTACAGTTGGTGATTATGTTGATGAGATAGATTGCGATGTGTTGCCATTGGAGGTGTGTGGATTGCTACTTGGGCGTCCTTGGCAGTATGATCGCAATGTGACACATGCTGGGCGAGCAAATACATATTCTTTTATGCATGGTGGCAAACAGCGGACTTTGAAGCCTATGGGTGATGATCATATCAAGTCCGATGTGGAATTAGTGGTGCGTAAGGAGAAGTTGCACAAGCCTAATGTGCAGCATAAGGTGCATGATGTTCCGAGCATTTATATTGGTGATGTTTCAGCCAAGCCTGTAGATGACAAGCAAGTTCTTGTTGGTGACAAGCCGGATGAAGCTACACTTATTGTTGATGTGGATGTTGCAGCATGTGCTACAGTTCCAGTTTGTGTTGATGCCAGTATACAGACTGATGATGTTTGTGCTGATGGTGATTCAGTACATGTGGCGCAGATGCGCGTGGGAGGAGTGGGAGGCGAGCACGTCAGTGGAGATGGTGGGCAGCGGCACTACCGTGCTAGGAGTACTGTCCAGTTTTCCGCGACACCGCGGATACATCGAGGCAAGGATGGACGTGTGAGACATCTATGTGGCCCAGGAATTAGACATCTTGTGCAGGGTCATGTGCAGCGACACAAGGGTCCATCAAAACCTCGCAAGAAGAAGGAATTGGCGCCGAAGTCCAAGCTCATATGGAGAAGAAAGGAGGTGCCAAGTGCTGTGTCAAGTCAAGCAGGCCGCGAGGGAGGATGTGGTGTGGAAGGCAAGCAAGACTTGAAGACGGCGAGGACGTGTCATGTTCATATCACGTCACCTTTTCCAGAAGACCCTCACGCGTTGGGGACAACGCTTCTTGAAGGGGGAGGATGATACGGGCATGGAGGCCTATGTGGAGCCTAGATTCGGGACTCCACCGACTTAATTATCTTAGTTTTTGTAATTGTCATATATTGGCAAATTAGGGATTTTTAATAAATCGAGTCAGTCTTGGTTTGGGCCTGTCCAACCAAGTTAGGGAGGCCCATAGTGGGGCGCCCAGCCCAGCAAGGGCTGGCCGGCCACCCCACCTCTCATATAAGTGGAGGCACGGCTAGGGTTTAAGATAGAACAAGTTTAGTCTCAAGATTAGGGTTTTCCCCATTGCGTGTGTTCACGTGTATCATCCCTCCGGGGGTACGGCGCTGCCGTTTATCTATACTATTATCCGCTGCGAAGGTTCTTGTGTTCATCAAGGATTATCTAGCTCTTGGTTTGAGGCGTATCGTTCATCGATCCGTTGCTTGCTGGATTCGTTCCCTCTTCTCCAGGCTGCGTTCATCGCGTTGTTGGGAGGATTCTCTACCCCAAGTTCTCGCTGTGAAAGATCGGGCATCAACTTAGGTGGATTGGCTTGGATCCACCGTATCCACGTGCGTGTCATCAGCTTTCCCTGGTTCTCACGGCATAGTTTTGTTGATCGGATCTCTTTGATCGGGTTTGCTGCAGAGAAGATTAGCTCTAAGATCGGAGAGTCTGGCCTACCGACCGGAAGGAGTTCGGTCGGAGGAAGGTTGGCATCGTTTGGTGAGTTTGGAGTCGTCCAGGCTGTCGGAGGGTCAAAATCGAAAATCGCGACCCAGAATCGGGAAGAAGACGGTTCGCGACCTGCCCGGAAATCCGGTCTGAAATCCGGTCAGCCGAGACTGACCGGGCTAGCTCGGCGTAGAACCCAGTCAACCGGGCGCCCAAAACCGGAAGTTCGCAAATTCCGCCACTTCCGGCTTGTGCCCCATGACGAGGCATGCCGATCCGGTTGGCGACCGGTCAGACCGGGCCAGAGACGGGCAGGCCGGTCCGGGAGGCTGGGCCCAACCGGCCCGTCGGGACGGGCGTCTGCTCTGCGTTGGTATGTCTCCGCGGTTTCTCCTATTGTTCCGGTGGTTTCTCCGGTGATGTTGGCTCATGTCGTTGATGATGTTACTCCAATGATTGGTGTTGAAGCACATAGGAGTGACGATGTATATCATGACTACCTCGCGTATGCGAACAGGTATCAAGTTTGGACGCATCGCAAATCAAATGGCGGTTGGCTAGTTCTCGCGACACCGACGGAATTTCAGCTTTGGGAATCACATATTGAAGGTGGGTTTGCGAGATGCAAGGAGTTTGATGGTTCGTTTGGGTGGCCGACGGAATTTGCTATTGCATACAGGCGTGTTGATGCATGTTGTGGCTAGTTGGTACCGTGCATCGCTCTTATCGTTCGTGCATCATTGGTCTACCGGCCTAGCTGGCGAGATTTCAAGCGGTTTCTTCGTGATAGCTTTAAGCTTGCAAGCTTGACTAAAACGGTGGTATGCTCTAACACTACCGTGGAGGAGGTTGTTCCCGTATCAGATAGTCATTGAGGAGAAGAAACCTGGCCTACGATACCAAGAGCACTACCGTGGATCTATTGAAGAGGATGTACCATTGAGCGGGCTGAATATGCAACTCAAGAAGGTACAAGATGATGCTTGCAAGACAAGCTTGACAAAGGTTCAGCGGTGGATTTTGTTCTGGATCGGTGCTTTATCAAGGGCAAGGCTTGCAAGTTGATGGTTGATGGTGGTAGCCGTACTAATGGCATTAGCAAGGCGATGGTGGCAGTGTTGAGGGTTGGGTCTTGCTATGATGTCTTACTCTGAACCTAAACGTCTTGAGTGGTTGAATAGGCCGTGGTATCGTCGAAGATTACTCACAAGGTGCAGTGTGCCATTTACAGTTGATGATTATGTTGATGAGATCGATTGCGATGTGTTGCCATTTGGAGGTGTGGGTTGCTGCATGAGCGTCCTTGGCAGTTTGATCGCAATGTGACACATGCTTGGCGAGCAAATACATATTCTTTTATGCATGGTGACAAAGCAATGGACTTTGAAGCCTATGGGTGATGATCATATCAAGTCCGATGTGGAGTTAGTGGTGCGTAGGCTGAAGGCTCAGCATGTGCAAGATAAGGTCATGATGTTCCGAGCATTGATGTTGGTGATGTTTCAGCCAAGCCTCGTAGATGACAAGCAAGTTCTTGCTGGTGACAAGCCTAGCATGAAGCTGCACTTATTGTTGATGTGGATGTCTGCGCATAGAGCCATAGCCCAGCTTTGTGTTGATGCCAAGATGCAGATCGAGCTGATGTTTGTGTGCCGACGGTGATTCGCAGGAGGCGGCGCATGCGCGTGGGAGGGAGGTAGGAGGCGAGCGCCGCGGCGTGCATGGTGGGGCAGCAGGCACCACCGTGCTAGAGTAACTGCCCATTTTTTCCGCGACAATCGCGGATGCATCGAGGCAAGGATGGACGCGTGAGACATCTATGTGGCCCGTAGAATTACACATCTTGTGCAGGGTCACGTGCGCCGGCACAAGGGTCCATCAAAACCATCAGAAGCAAGGAATTGGCGCCAAAGTCCAAGCCTGCATGTGGAGAAGAAAGGAGGCGCCAAGGGGCCGTGTCAAGTCAAGCAGGCCGCGAGGGAGGATGTGGGTGGAAGGCAAGGCAAGACTTGAAGACGGCGAGGACGTGTCATGTTCATATCACGTCACCTTTTCCAGCAAGACCCCTGCGCGTTGGGGACAAATCGTCGCTCTTGGAAGGGGGGGAGGATGACATGGGCACGGAGGCCTATGTGGAGCCCCGATTCAGACTCCCACCAGCCTTAATTATCTTAGTTTTTGTAATTGTCATATATTGGCAATTTAGGGATTTTTAATAAATCGAGTTAGGTCTTGGTTTGGGCTTGTCCAACAGCAGTTAGGGAGGCCCATGGTGGGGCGCCACCAAACTCTGCCAAGGGCCGGCCGGCCACCCTTCCCCTCATATATAAGGAGGGCGGGGCGGCTAGGTTTAGGGTAGAACAAGTTTAGTCTCAAGATTAGGGTTTTCCCCATTGCGTGTGTTCACGTGTATCATCCCTCCGGGTACGGCCAGCTGCCGCTATCTATTATAACTCCGTCGCGTTAAGGTTCTGTGTTCATCAAGGATTGTCTAGCTCTTGGTTTGGAGGCGCATCGATTCTTCTCGATCCGTTGCTTGCCGGATTCGTTCCCTCTTCTCCAGCTTTCGCGTCTCGATTCTGCGAGAGTTGGGAGGACTTCTCTACCCAGCAAGTTCTCGCCAGTGAAAGATCGGGCAACAACTTAGGTGGATT
>NC_061508.1:165739665-165846417 GCF_022539505.1 Lolium rigidum
GCCTTGCCGCCAGCTCTGCCGAGTGGCCAGCCGGCTGCTCTGTGTCCATTGCCCTACCCGGGATCTTCCCCCCGACAGAAACTTAATCTTCCTTTGTGTTGCTTCAATACCTTTACTTTGATTTATTGCTTTATGAGTTAACTCTTATGCAAGACTTATTGATGCTTGTCTTGAAGTACTATTCATGAAAAGTCTTTGCTTTATGATTCAGTTGTTTACTCATGTCATTACCATTGTTTTGATCGCTGCATTCATTACATATGCTTACAATAGTATGATCAAGGTTATGATGGCATGTCACTCAATTATCTTTGTTATCGTTTACCTGCTCGGGACGAGCGAGAACTAAGCTTGGGGATGCTGATACGTCTCCGACGTATCGATAATTTCTTATGTTCCATGCCACATTATTGATGATATCTACATGTTTTATACACATTATATGTCGTATTTATGCATTTTCCAGGCACTAACCTATTAACGAGATGCCGAAGAGCCCGTTGTTGTTTTCTGCTGTTTTTGGTTTCGTAAATCCTACAAAGGAAATATTCTCGGAATTGGACGAAATCAACGCCCAGTGGTCCTATTTTTGCACGAAGCTTCCGGAAGACCGAGGGGGAAAGGAAGTGGGGCCACGAGGCGCCGCCACAACAGGGCGGCGCGGCCCGAGTCTTGGCCGCGCGGCCCCGGCGTGTGGGGCCCTCGTGTGGCCCCCGCGTTGCCCTTCCGCCTACTTAAAGCCTTCGTCGCGAAACCCCCGAGCACCGAGAGCCACGATACGGAAAACCTTACCGAGACGCCGCCGCCGCCAATCCCATCTCGGGGGATTCTGGAGATCACCTCCGGCACCCTCGCCGAGAGGGGAATCATCTCCCGGAGGACTCTTCACCGCCATGGTCGCCTCCGGAGTGATGAGTGAGTAGTTCACCCCTGGACTATGGGTCCATAGCAGTAGCTAGATGGTTGTCTTCTCCTCATGTGCTTCATTGTCGGATCTTGTGAGCTGCCTAACATGATCAAGATCATCTATCTGTAATTCTATATGTTGTGTTTGTTGGGATCCGATGGATAGAGAATACTATGTTATGTTGATTATCAATCTATTACCTATGTGTTGTTGATGATCTTGCATGCTCTCCGTTATTAGTAGAGGCTCTAGCCAAGTTTTTACTCTTAACTCCAAGAGGGAGTATTTATGCTCGATAGTGGGTTCATGCCTCCATTAAATCCAGGGCAAAGTGATGAAAGTTCTAAGGTTGTGGATGTCTTGTTGCCACTAGGGATAAAACATTGATGCTATGTCCGAGGATGTAGTTATTGATTACATTACGCACCATACTTAATGCAATTGTCTGTTGTTTTGCAACTTAATACTGGAAGGGGTTCGAATGATAACGTGAAGGTGGACTTTTTAGGCATAGATGCATGCTGGATAGCGGTCTATGTACTTTGTCGTAATGCCCAATTAAATCTCACAATATTCATCATATCATGTATGTGCATTGTCATGCTCTCTTTATTTTTCAATTGCCCGACTGTAATTTGTTCACCCAACATGCTATTTATCTTATGGGAGAGACACCTCTAGTGAACTGTGGACCCCGATCCATTCTTTTACATCGAATACAATCTACTGCAATACTTGTTCTACTATTTTCTCGCAAACAATCATCATCCACACTATACATCTAATCCTTTGTTACAGCAAGCCGAGTGAGATTGACAACCTCACTCGTTTCGTTGGGGCAAAGTACTTTGGTTGTGTTGTGCAGGTTCCACGTTGGCGCCGGAATCCCTGGTGTTGCGCCGCACTACATCCCGCCGCCATCAACCTTCAACGTGCTTCTTGGCTCCTACTGGTTCGATAAACCTTGGTTTCTTACTGAGGGAAACTTGCTGATGTACGCATCACACCTTCCACTTGGGGTTCCCAACGGACGCGTGCTGTACGTGTATCACACGCCATCAGTGAACAAAACAGTGTCTCTGAAAAGCCCCGACGGAAGTAGAATGATCTACCAAGGAGATAAACATACACAGATTGAAGTAGAGCTACAGTTGAATAGCATGAAGGAAGTAAAGCTGGAGGATATACCTGTAGTGAATGAATTGCAGGATGTTTTTCCTAAGGAATTACCTGGAATGCCACCAGATAGGGAGATAGAGTTCACTATCGACCTAATTCCAGGAACAACTCCGATTGCTAAAGCACCATACAAGATGGGGCCTAAGGAGTTGAAAGAACTCAAGGAACAGTTGGATGACCTGGAACAGAAAGGATTTATTCAGGAGAGTATATCACCATGGGGATCACCTGTGATATTCGTGGATAAAAGAGATGGAGGCCGAAGGATGTGCGGAGACTACAGGAATTTGAATAATGTTACTATCAAGAACAAGTAACCACTTCCTAGAATACAAGATCTATTTGATCAAGTTAGAGGCGCGGGAGTCTTTTCCAAGATTGATCTAAGATCCGGTTATCATCAAATAAAAATCAAGAAGGAAGACATTCCGAAAACAGCCTTTGTCTCAAGGTACGGACATCATGAATACCTAGTAGTACCTTTTGGATTAAGCAATGCCCCAACAATCTTCATGAATCTTATGAATAAGATCTTCATGCCATGTCTAGACAAGTTTGTCATCGTATTCATCGATGATATCTTGATATATTCCAAAGATAAAGCTGAACATGCTGAACATCTTCGGATAGTGCTGCAAACACTAAGAGAACATCAACTCTATGCCAAATTCAGCAAGTGTGAATTTTGGCTAGATCAAGTAGAATTTCTTGGTCATGTTATTAGCAAGGATGGAATAGCTGTTAACCCGAGCAAGGTAGCAGCAGTTTTAGACTAGGAAGCACCAAAGACTGTCAAAGAAATCAGAGGATTCTTAGGAATGGCAGGATACTATCGGAGATTCATCGAAGGATTCTCTAAGATCGCAGGACCAATGACTAAGCTATTAAGGAAGAACACACCATTTGTGTGGTCCGATGAGTGTGAGAAGAGTTTTCAGACTCTGAAAGAGAAACTCACCACAACACCGGTGTTAGCAGTTCCGGAAGTTGGCAAGGATTACACCGTGTACTGTGACGCATCCAAACATGGATTGGGTTGTGTACTCATGCAAGACCGGAAAGTAATATCCTATGGATCGAGGCAACTCAGACCTCATGAAGTGAACTATCCAACACATGATTTAGAGTTAGCAGCATTAGTATTTGCACTTAAAACTTGGAGACATTTTCTCTATGGAGCCAAGTGTGAGCTCTATACGGATCATAAGAGTCTCAAGTACTTCTTCACTCAGAAGGAACTCAATATGAGGCAGGAAAGATGGCTGGAGCTAATCAAGGATTATGACTTGACAATTAATTATACTCCAGGAAAGGCTAATGTTGTAGCAGATGCCTTGAGTAGGAAGAGCACTGGAGGAGTGGAACAAGAAATATCACTGGAGTTGAAGAAGGAAATAAGTCAAGCACAGATACAACTTTGGGAGAAAGAAGCTCATGAAGGATTATCGGCTTTACAAGTAGCCGATGAACTAAGTGTTAATCTGAAGAATGAGATAATCATGGGTCAATTAGATGATCCATTCATCGTGGAAGAGATGAGAAGGATTGATGAGGGAAGACCATCATAATTTCACCGAGGAGAGTCGGGATCATTATGGTTCCAGAAAAGGATTTGCGTTCCGGATATTGATGAGATCAAGGAAGTTATACTCCGGGAAGCACATCAAACACCATACTCTATACATCCGGGAAGTACAAAGATGTACATGGATCTCAAGGAATTATTCTGGTGGAATAACATGAAAAGAGAGATAGCACAATATGTGGTGGAATGCCATACATGTCAAAGAGTGAAAGCTGAACATCAAAGTCCGGCAGGAAAGTTGCAACCGTTACCAATCCCAGAATGGAAATGGGAGGAGATAGGAATGGATTTCATCACCGGACTACCCATGACTAATAAAAAGAAGGATATGATATGGGTAATCATGGACCGGTTGACGAAAAGTGCACACTTCTTAGCAGTAAACCAGCAGGATAAAGGAGATAAACTCATCGATCTTTACATCAAAGAGATTGTGAGTAAACATGGAGTGCCCAAGAAGATAGTGTCACATCGTGGATCCGTATTCACATCAGCATTTTGGAAACAACTCCATGAAGCTTTAGGATCCAAGTTAGACTATAGCACCACCTATCATCCTCAGACAGGTGGACAAACAGAGAGAACAAACCAGATATTGGAACATATGCTTAGGGCTTGTGCCCTAGACTTCGGAGGATCATGGGAGGAACACCTACCACTAGCAGAGTTTTCATACAATAACAGCTATCAAAGCAGCATCAAGATGGCACCATTCGAAGCTCTGTATGGAAGGAAGTGTAGATCACCGATATGTTGGTATGAGGCAGGATCAAGCAAGGAGTTCAATCCTGATTATGTCAAAGAAAAGCAACAGATCATTGACATCATAAGAGATAGGCTGAAGATAGCTCAAAGTCGACAGAAGAGCTATGCAGACCAAAAGAGAAGGACATGGGAGCCACAAGTTGGAGACATGGTGTACCTTAAGGTAAGTCCGATGAAAGGTCTTCAGAGATTTGGAGTAAAAGGGAAGCTTAGCCCTAGATACATCGGACCTTTTAAGATACCGAGTCAGAACCGAGGGCTAGCCTTTGAATTGGATCTACCGGGAAGGTTAGCTCAAGTTCACAATGTATTCCATGTGTCTCAACTCAGGAAGTGTTTAAAGACCCCAGATGAGCCAGTATCACATGATGAGCTCGAGTTACAACCAGACTTGACCTATATCGAGAAGCCAGCTAAGATTCTCGAGGAGAACTGGAAACAACTCAGGAATAGAGCCATTAAGTACTGCAAGATACAATGGAAGCATCACCCCGAGAGGGAAGCCACCTGGGAAAAGGAAGAAGATCTGAGGAAATCGTATCGAACTGTTCGAGTATTACAACCACAACTTCGGGACGAAGTTTTCTTTAAGGGGGAAAGGCTGTAATGTCCCAGGTTTAGAGACGATCGAGGGGTAGATTTTAGAAAGGGATGTGCATTGCATCGTAAATTCTGGGGAAATTTCGCGCTTTTAAAACAAAACTGCATCGAAGGGGAACAAGTTTCTCTCTCGACACCTTACATGGTTAGGGTTTCGAGAGTATGACAAACTTGCATCTCACCTAACTAGTTTAGGGTTTTGAGAAGAGAGGAGAGTTTGTGCATCACAACTTAAGTTGCATGATTGAATTCAAACAAACTTGTGTTTGAATTCCAAATTCAAACATCATATGAATATCTCATAATTCAAAATTGAGGTAATTCATTAAACAAATTATAAATAATCAAGAATATAAATAATTCAACTATTGTACAAAGCTCATTAAGGAAAATTGGAGCTTTATTGATAATCACACAAGATACATTGTTAATTACAATATTCAGAAATGAATTAAGAACTATTACAACACATTACAAGAATTGACTAAATGGAAAAAGAAAAAGAAAGAAAATTACAATTGAATGATCTATCCTAAACTACAACAGATGTTCATCATGGAGAGCTTGCTCAACTGATCTTGATCTTCAATTGGAGCATCAAATTGTCCCTGCAATCACACACACAAAATCAAGCAAATTGATTATGCCAAGTGGCATTGCCACTTGGCAGGTTAGCAAAAGAAAATAGAATGTGAGAAGATATGACCAAGAATCAGCCGAGCTGATCCATCCAGCTGCACAAGCCACACACACACACACACAAGCTGCTCACACATCTTGTGTGCATGCCCAACAGCAAGCCATGGTGTGTGCATGCATCACAGCACAAACACACGGCCAGAGAGTCACCAACAGGTTGCCAGGCACTGCTGTCGACCAGAGAAGCAAGGGGCCAGGCAGATAAAAGCTTTTCACAGCAAACCCTAATCATTCCATCGACACAAGCTTCTGGGTAAGAACACAAGAACACAAGAACAGGAAGAACAGCCACTGCTGTTCAACCTATCCCAACAGCCACAGAGATAAACCAAGTAGCACAAGCTTGCAAGGAGGAGCAGGGCAAGCACAAGCACCTCACAGAAGCAATCCTCTACACCAACACTTTAATCTAGGAGCTGGAGTGAGGTATACACATCATCATGAACAAACCAGATGGTTTTGTTCATAAATTGCACAGGCATGATCACACAAGCACACAAAGGGTGGAGTAACCCTGTTTTGATCATCATTTGGTCATAGACCAAGTGTAACCTGGTAGAAATGGCAAAGACCAGGGATCAATCAAAGCCTATGTCCATGGTTATGCCAACCAGACAAGTGGTAGCATCTTCCAAATGGAAATAGGAAGGAAAACCATCCCAGAGACTTACCCAAATATACCCAGACTACACTAGCCCTTTTAAAACCATCAGAAATGCAGAGATATATGTCTACTGCAATTATTTGTCAACATCAAAAGCATCTGGCAACCAAATATGGTTAAGCCAGAGAGAAACTGTCCATACACATCAAGCCAACAAGGGTGGGAGCTTCCTAAACAGCAAAGAGTTGCTGTTGAGGCCACCTCAACCACTAAAACATCCCAAACCATCAAGCCAAGCATTTGTATCATTGCAAGCATCAACTGATGCTTGAGCAAGCAACAGCACACATCAACATAAGCCTGTGTGACACACACACATCACAAGATGAGCAGAAGTGAGGCACAGGACAACACAACAGCTTTCACAAGCAACGGATGATCACATGATCATCAGAAGCTTGCTAGAGCATGCTACAACATGCTAGAACCAATTCTAGTATCAATAAATGGACCAGATAATTAAATCAAACATATAACTGAACAATTGCATCACAGATAAGTGAATTAGGCAGCACAATTGTATCCAGAAGCACTCCATCAAGGGATGGAGCTGTTAATTCAACAGCTAAGCTTAAATTGAGCAATTCCAGGAATTAGAGCACATGATATAGCACACCAGGAGCACTGGCTCTTGCAAATTGCAAGAATGACACCCAGTCATCAGGCCAGAGGCAAAGAATGACATACACAGGAGAGGCAGGAGTAATAGAGCAAGCAGCAGGAGCAAATTAATTAAGCATAGCATCACAAGATGCTCATGAGCAAGAGCTCATGAGTTGCAACAGCAAATTATAGAGCGGAATAGCACAAGACAAGCAGCTAAGATCCATGGCAGAGTGCACAGCAGCAAAGACAACGAAGACAAAGAACACAGACACAGCAACATACGCGCATACATAGCTAGCAAGGCGCAAAGCAAGCAGCATCACGGCATGGCCAGCATCTCTACGAGGAGAGGCAGGCCAGTGGCCAGAGCTAGACAAGAAGAGGAGGAGAAGAGGTAGAACAGGTAGAAAAGGAGAAGGAGGAGCACATACCGGGGAGGAGATGGTCGACACGGCCATGGCGGCCACGGCGGCGCACGCCAGAGCACACGGCGGCACCAGGCCTAACCAAGCCAAGCCCTGGCGACCACCACAAAGCACCCCGCCGCGCACCACGCGCCCTGGGGAGCGCCAGGAAGAAGGGCCACGGCCTCTCCAACGCGCGGCGGCGGCGGACGCCGAAGGCCTGGCGCACGAGAGGGTCGATGGCGAGCGAACGGGGACGCAAGCGTCAGATCGACGCGGACCATCAGGTCCGCCATCGAGAGGTGGTCCAGATCAACACGATCTCGCCGGCGGCGATGGCCGGAGTTGGCCGGAGTAATTCGGCGAAGGCACAGGCGACCACGGCGTCGCGAGAGCGAGGAGGCTAGGGTTCGCGAGAGAGAAGGGGAAGGGACGGGCGCGTCCGACCGAGCCCGACGTGCGGCTCGGGTTAGGGTTAACCCACTGGGCCACCCTGACATGTGGGCCCAGGGGCAATTTTGACTTTTCACAATTCCAAATAAAACAGAAACTTTGAAAATGCATAGAAAATGTTAAATAGCTATAAAAAATAATTAAAAATATGAAAACTACTCAGGATAAAATTCTCTATCATAATAAAATATGAAATGGAATTTTTGAAGACAAACAAGATTAAGTCCAAATTTGATGATTTAAATAATCATTTAAATCACACCTTATATTTTCAATAATGAAAATAAGTCCATAAATTCTTTTGGACTTTAAAAACACCTTGACAACATTTCAAGGTTGTATTTTACCCTAAACAGAGTATCCCTAAATCATTCTTAGTATTAACCTCTCACATGAAATGATAAAAACACCGGAAGGGGGAAACAACCCTAAAAGCCGAATCATGCATAATTGCTTCTTTAACCATTGCCCTTATCGGACAATGATGCTATTTTTCAGCAACAAGAGGACAAGGGTCAGTCCACACCATCCAACCGCAACACTTTGCGGTGTTCGAGCAAGTTCATCGCTTGCTCATGTCCATTTGAGTATTTTTATCAAATTACTTGCAAAGTACTATGTTTATCACTATTGCATAAAAAGCAAAACCACTATTTTCATAACTATGAATATGACTAAGTGGTGGGCAATGGAACCATGGATTGTGTTGATATGGTGGAGGTTCCATTGCAAGGGTTTATATCCATCTAGGATTAAACAACAAATGTCGTCCAATGATTCTTGTGCCGTAATAATCGTGTTAACCATAAGATCTGGAGTGGGACGGAATAGTCAATTGTATTTCCACCTCTTGTACATCAACGGACGTGCTTTACCGTAGACACTTGTATTCCAAGGGGGCAAGCGGTAGGCTGGGGAAGCCTTAAGTCCCCACGGTAGAGACCGTAGTTACACTTGTCGCCCGAGGATCAGGTTGTAGGGTGGGGGTCCCAGCAAAGTCCCCACGGTATTGCGGTCTATGAGGGGTTGCATCTACCGGCGAAGGAGTTTGGTTCGATCCCAGATTGTTGTCGTGGTCGGGGTCCATCCTTAATTGGTGTAAGAGGACCGGCGAGGATCCAGGGTCGGGGATGCAACAAAGGGTGGGTGTATGAGGTAGCAGAGGAATATGATTGGCTATGACCTTATACCGGGCCTCACACCGAAGGAAGTGTGGACGGGAAAGCTGCCGGGTTGGCACCAAGGTTAAGATCTCTTATGGGTAAAGCAACACACCTCTCGCAGAGTGTAATGAATCGTGACCTCGTCACTCCATGTTCCGGGATTTGGAACTCGCGAACGCCGCCGGAAAGGAACTCCATGAAGTTCTAGTAAACCGGTGAAGGCCGACGGACATAGTTCTTCCGAATAAAAGCAACCTCTTGAAGAAATGATTATCAAAACCTGCATTGGTATTAGGCTTTCTGGTCTGATATCGTAGCTAGTGCATTAAACACCTCTTTTCTATAATGAACTTGTTGAGTACGCTCGTACTCATACCACTCTTAAATCCCTCGCTTAGATTGTCCGAATCGACCGGAGGAGGACAACGACGACCCTGAAGGAGCCGAAGTCATCGGCTATGAAGAACCAGACCTCTCTAGAGGTGTTGAAGGTGTAGACTACCTTATAGTCTACGGAACCGGGGAGGGTTCCGGAGGAGAGCAGGCTTAGACTTACCAAGTAGTAGTATTATCCGAGCAGTACGAACTCTTAGTACTTAACTGCTCGAGGAGAATAAATGTATGACTTGGTAAGACTCTTATATTGTAAGTTAAGTCGGGTTCGCCTAGAACCCAGGAGTATTCCTCTTAGGACCCAAGAGGAGCTCCGAGATGATATGTACATGTTGCTTGTAATAATAAATGAATGAGTTATGGACCTGCTATGTTCTGTTGTACTACTCTGAGGGATGTAATACTTGCGGATTGGTACTTCGTGAATGTTATATCAACGACTAGCATACTACAACATGCAGTGGTATGCAGGGTCACCACACAACCCTACGCCCTCCAACTATGATGTATATGTTGGCGATGAACTAGTTACAGGGGTTGGGGATGGGATTAGTTGTTTCCTTCCCTTCTGTAGCATCGTTTCCCCTCATCCGGTGTGTCCCTCCTTTTATAATGGCAAGGGGGTTACCACATGTGTCGGCACCACGCGGAGAGGCGATGCGTGCATGAGATCAATGTCGCTGGAAGGCTCTGTCGCCCGACACGATGCACCGTGGGGAGGAAGAGCAGGCTAGGTCGAGTCCCATCGGCCTATCCCCGATTGAGGGCCGCTTGCCGGCTAGATACACTCCTTCTCGGGGATGACCCCCGGGCTCCCGGGAGGGTTCCGGTTGCGACCTAGCTTGGAGTCCTTACTTCCCGGGGTTGCAGTCCACCGGTTGGATTAGGGGACCCCGTTCTCGTGGAGACGAAAAATGCCCCTCCGCCGCAAACCCGTCGCACCGCAAAGGCCAAAAGCTTCAAGGCAACAACTCCAACAAGGTATTGACACGTCCGTCACCGTATGGAGCATAGGTTTTCATCTGGAGAACTTGAAACCACTCGCATGGATTGGAATGAAAACTCCACATTGATGCCAACATGAATGAAAACAACGCCCGATTAGAATCAAAACTCCACATTGACGCCAACAGGAATGAAAACAAATCCAAAGACGCCGCTGTCGTCATTCATCGGGAGTTCGAACCGACCGCGAAGCTCAAGGAGACCGGTCCTGCTGCCAACCACCGAGCTAACGCTGGACATAGGTTTTCATCCGGAGAACTTGAAACCACTCGCATCTCGATTGGAATCAAAACTCCACATTGACGCCTACATGAATGAAAACAACACCCGATTGGAATCAATACTCCACATTGACGCCAATAGGAATGAAAACGACGCCCAAAACCGTTGCCATCGTCATTCATCGGGAGTTCGAACCGACCGCGAAGCTCAAGGAGACCGGCCCTGCTGCCAACCACCGAGCTCACGCTGCACATAATTTTCCATGACCAGTCGACGTTGCCGGTATTCATCGGAAGTCCAAAGATGCGTGTTGTGAGCTACTCTTGCGCATTTTATCTCTGCGTATATGTGGTACAGTAAACAATCCAAAACTGTGTATGCTGTGGCACCACCCTCTGTGCTGTACAAACAAATGAAAATATTCCCTCTACGCAACCAATCGAGACGATCGGAGCTGCCCCCCGATCGCAACCGACTACCGTGGCGCCGCCCCGGCGCCGCGGCGCAGCGCGCTGGTGTAGTTGAGGATGGAGTTGATGCGCTCCAGCTTGAGCTCCTCTCGGAACTGCCGGATGAACTGCTCCGCCCGCGCGTTCACCTCCGCCTTCCCTTCCGCCTCCTCTGCTCCCCGCCCGCACCCGACGGCTCGCGCCTTGGCATCCGCCGCCGCCTCCTTTTTGGCCGGCACCTTATCGGCAGCGGCAGCCGCTGGTGGCTGCCGCTTTGCGCGCGCCAGCGCGTATGCCTCGTCCAAGCTGATGGAGGAGTCGTCGTCTTCCACCTGGCTCTCCGACGCCGCCGGGGACGCGGTTGGTGCTGCCGCCGCAGCGCCAGGCGCGCTCTGCGGCAAGGCCATGCTTTCTTCTTCGGCCACCGATGCCGCTGCCGCCTCCTCCTTCTGTGGTTCTTGTTCTTGGAACGTGTGGTACTGTTCTTGCACGTGGTGGAGCGCCGGCGCCGGCGCAGAGCAGGCGACGCTGTAGTCCCCCGCGGAGTGGAAGGAGAAGATGGAGATCGAGCGCAGGCTGTCGAGAACGACGGTCGAGGCGGTGCGAGCCAGCCTGCGCCGGGCGCCCGACTCGCGGCCGTCCTGCTGCTGCTGCTCCCGGGACGACGACATGAGCGCGATGGCGCCGACGAGGACGTTGAAGAAGATGAACCACGCCGCGCCAGGGCTCAGCCACGGCGACATCGGCCACCACCCGAACTCGGCCGCCATGGATCCAAATCGAGCAACAGCTCACGATCGTTCTTGCTCTGTTTTGTCGAACTGTCGATCAAATAATGCGATGCTTTGCCTTAGCTCGGGTGAGCTGTGCGTATATATAGGCTCCGGACCGTGCCAGCTTGTTCTTCTCGCGGCCGTGAATAAACAATGGGCGGGCCGAAAGGTGAGAACGCAGAGGACAGGATGGAATAGCTGCATTACTGCGCCGCGTACGATAGGTACATTTTGGCGGCACTGGCACTGTTGCTTTGCTCCTGGCGGCAACGTGCGGTTTGCAGCAGCTGGGAACGGGACCGGCTGGCCAGCCAGGTAGGCAGAGCGGCAACCAGCGAGAAGATTCGCCTCCAGCGCTAGAATACTACGCGGCTTATCGTGCTCACGTGTTCCCTTCTCCCGATGTTAGTTCAACAGAGTGTGACTAATTCTCGCTTTAAGTTACGAGTAACCTAATTCTATCTCAGTGATTTCATCCAATTGTAATTGAAACTCACCGTTGCAACTTTTTTGTCTTAAATAGAGAGGGAGCCCCGGCTTCTGCATCAAAGCAATGCATACGGTGTTTATTTACCAAAAAAAATGGCAAGATCATCTTTACTATTAGTTTGCAATAGGTGGTGTCCGTACGTAAATAAGCCGATGGTACGTAAAAAAAACCAATCTCGGATCGCTGGCCTTCCGCGCGTCGTGAGAAAAAAACCGGTACTGAACAGCTGTAGCACGTCCTTCGCTTTGTACGTGAGAAAAACCGGGACCTCCGCCTGTTCATCCGTAATCATAACGAACTCTGTGCGGACAAGAAGCCCCACGGAGGCCACGAGTCGATGAACAAACAGAAACCAACCCCCACGAGGCCACAAATCGTTCGATATTTCTGATCTTCTTCCACGTCCTGACGTTTCCATGTATCGTGCGGCAACTACCAAAGAAGTCTTCCGCGATCTCCCGGTGTACTTCGGTCTTCCGGTCTGCCCAATGCAATAGATTTTCTCGAATCATTTTAATTTCAGAAGCCTCGGTCTATTTCATGGCTAAGTAGAGGTACGTGTAATACAGACGTTTAGTGTGGTATGCCCAGTATCATCATACATGTTAATAAATTCATATATGATACTTGTCTGTCATGCTAATTGGCATTGAGTCCAATACATGAGACGTGCTCTCTTGGCCGAACATGTATATATGCACAAGATAGGGCTGTACAATAAATACGAAAGATACGTGACCTGGATGCAAGCTTTCTTCGCGTTTGCACCTCGCCGCCGGTCATCAGCACCCGCATGTTGTTGCTCCATGGCCTGGTCGTGGGTATTGGTGATCTTGTCTGCGGCCTCGGGGACAATGCGACGACGAGTTTCACCTACATGGCCGGTGGACGCATCGTGACGGTGCATGAACTCGGCCAGGAACGGGCCGCTCGCGGTCAACAGGTGGAGGTTATACCGCTGATTGGAGTTGGATGTCTCTCAGCTCCAGGATGATGGAGCCAAGCAATCCATGTGATCAATCCTTATCTTTCATATCCAATATCTGCACGAGGGGAAGTGTTTCTTGTGAAGTTGGCACTTCCGCGAGTCTGGCGTAGACTGCGACTGCGGTGGCGGAGGCCGCCCAAGGGACCAGGAAGTATGTTGGCGCTTGTCCTCCATGGGATTTGCGGATGCCGTAGCATCTACGCCCAACGGTTCGTCCTCCATGGGTTCTGCGGCGGCCTCGACGTCTCCATCATCTGCTTCATCTTGCATGTTGTGGCGGTCCTACTTACTTGGTCCTCGCCCTGAGTTAGAGGCGAGGGATCGATCCGCGACGTCGGCCGTATCATCCTATGGAGAGAGGTGTTGGCCGGTTGGCCATCGTTTCCTTCCTCCATTGGCATTTCAGGGGTTGGGATGCGGCGTGCTCGGCTGGTGCAAGAGATGGAACCATGAACCTCAGCGTCGTCTGCGTAGGGTAGGAAGTAGGCTATTATGCGATCCACTGAGGCCAACTAGACGTGCCCCTAATAAATTTAGAATTTTATTTCCAAGTTTAATCTTTTGACGATCTAAACAACTGCCACTATCCTCTCTACTATATTCAAAGCATGTTATGTACCGTAGTGCTCCCTTCGCACATTAGTCCGTTATGTTTGGGGGAAATAAAAGATCTTGATTGGATGTAACTATTGAAGCCGTAGCAACGCACGGGTATTCGGCTAGTACTTTATAAAACATGAATCCACCACAGTCAACACCTAGAACCCAACAATGGTTGAAGTACGTGCCGTCAGGGCCTCAAACCCAAAAACAGAAACAATGCGCCACTAGCTAGCTAATTAACATGGGCATCCCCAAGTCACTCTGTAGAGAAAACCGGAGCTTACAACCGGTCTAGCATACTGTTGACGAGCGTATTATGCCCTCGTTTCAAAAGCCGTCACCACCATAAAACCGCCGATCCATCTTTAGGGTAGTGATATGTGTAGTCCGTGCCAGGCCTGTTGTCGACGCCACCATGGCAGATCCGTCGTACGTAGGACATGCCGAACATGCATGACTCAATGTAGCAACTAGCATGACTTGACATCTCATCCTCCTGTCTCTGTCATCCAGCGTTGCTCCACAAACGATGCTCCCAAGAGAGAAACGACATCACAGTGCCGCCATTGTTCGATCTAGAAGACCAGATTCTAGGTTTTCCCCTAAAGCAGCATGAGTGGGTCGACAGTCATTGCACGATGATGCCTTCATCAAAGTAACATTGCAGAACGCCCCATCGTCTGCCAAGTCGGCTCGGTTTTCACCGGCAACTATGTCTCTCCGACTCAGAGCCGGGACTAGATGAAGGATCTCGCTGTCCGACAAGCCAGCCTCAGGCTGATCGACCACCCTCCAACGGAGGAGACAACCACCACCGCCAAGACAAGGGACGCCGCCTCGGGCCTCCTCTTGATCGAGAGCAAATTACGAAGCATGTCGGAGGTTGAGCGGCACCCGCATGACGCCACCCAACACCGCCAAGCCATAAACCAGCCATCGATTCCCTACCATCATCGCCGAATGTTCTAAGATTGGCCCATCGCCACTCTAACCCCGCCGGTGCCGATCCGCCCGAGCTTTGTCCTGGTGTCTCCACCAATGGCGGTGGAAGGGGGAGGGAAGGCGGAGGAAGGAGTGGGGATGGGGAGGTGAGGACGCCCTAAGGCGGCATGGTGGTGTGAGATAAGGGTGAGAGGAGGGGAGGTTTCGTATACGCTATATATGCTACATATTGCACCCAACTCATGAGTCACAACTAGCCTGAATTATAAATGAATTCAATGATCATTATTATATTTCTCAATTAAAACTCTTGCTATAACTCAAGAATAACCACGAAACAATCCAACGGTCCAAACATATTTTTCTCTACAAAAGTTGCACTAACTTAATACAAAACCTCCGTCACTTATTATGGATCGTAGAAAGGAATTATAATAGTACTAGTGCTTACTGTTACTGGGATACCGCGTGCACGTCTCCTTGTCTCTGCACTCTGCTCCCTTATGCTCGGACAGATCGCTCTTGGTATCCGCCTTGTTATTTTACTGATTTTGTGGCGTGACGAGGCAGGATGTGAAGTCGACCTCTTCCTACTCGCGGAGAGAGCTGGATTCTGATGGCGAGTTGGACTCGCGTGCAAGGCAAAGCAAGCGCTGTGCGCTGTGCTGTACGGGAGAACTACTGACAAGTGGTCAACGCGTACCGGTAGATAACAACCTAACTTCACCTAGCACTAGCAGGGAAACTGAAACAGGGGAAGGAAGGAAGGCCAAGCCAACTTCACCAATTGCTCAAGCCAACCTAAGTCCTAATAAGCGTGTCGTTATCGCCGTCTCGATCAACAGATCGTGTTTTTATCTAGTGAAATCAAACGAGAGATTGTCTGGCCCATGCGCCCCGTGCACGTGATGTGAACCGATTAGCCAACAGCAGAAGCTTGTCGCTGTTCCTGTGGGACGACTGACTTACTAGCATTTACACGAGTCAAACGGACGTGTGAACGTCGAATTACATACGTGGATCCGCGTTAGGGGTGGCGGCCAGCGTAGCATGCGCTTGTCACCGCCTACCCGCCCGTGCGTGGCCATGATGGGCAGGCGAATTAGGAGCACATGCATAGCTAGCAGACGGGCTGATTTAACATTTTTCGGTGGCATCACTCTTCTCAGTGAAGTAGTCGTTATAGGCTTTGACATCGGTTGAACACAACCCCTTCACATGTGATAGCCCTAAATATTGATTCTTTTTACCGAGGGCTTTTATTGGTTTTGTTAATTTTGATCTTTCAACTAATGCTAATACCGTAAGTTAGCGAAACCTTGTTCTTTTAATGTGAGTTTCATGTAATGCACACTTTTAGAAGATCTGAAAGCATTTATGGGCTAACCACATCTAAATGAGCAAATCTCTAATTGAAGTAATTTCCATCTGAGGTCTTCGGAAGGTTTAACAACCCATGGTACGACGGAGCTCGTCCGCACGGCCCGCCCGTACCATGTGCCATCACCTCTGCTATATCAATATATACAATTTTCGTGAAAAGGAAGAGGACGAAAAACAGACGCAACCATCACAAAACCATTGCAGAGGAGAAGAACTCCACCTCTTCCTTCGACAATCTCTAGCTTCTTGATCATTCACACCTCCATAATTCTCCACTTGTACAGAGAGGGAGAGCGAGATTCATACTTGCGGAAGAACCCTGGTGATCAGGTGTATAGGTGACCACCCCTTCTATGTGCGACACGTGTCTAACACCGTTAAACCGTTAAGTAACACGTTAGTCTGGGGACCAGTTATCAGCGCCTACCTACTTTGACCAAGTTCCCACCCGCCCACTCCCCTCCACCTATTCTACCCAACACAACTGCTCTGCTTGGTGAGGTCGCAGGGCAGGCACGGGTGCGGCTGCTCGCAGACCGGCGTGGCCGCGTAGGCTCGCAGCTCCCCTGTCCACTCCGATTTTGGGCGCAGTCGGTTAGCTTGGATGGGATCGAGCGGACCACTGCCGCCGCACACCATCGAGCGGAACCGAGCAGTCAGTCGGGGCGGCGGCCTGGGGCGCCTGCAGTGCTTTCGACGGGGAGGAGGTCGGCGTCGCCCGGCCACCCACTGCAACACATCGACGCAGCCACCCCGCGCCCACCTGCTGCAGCACATCGATGCCACCGAGCGTCCATCTGCAGATTGGGCGCGTCACGAGGGCAGAGGTCAGGCGCGACGCACTACCTCGTGGCCGTCGACGCCACCATCGACCACCTCATGCTCCACCACAGCGTCCCGCTCGACGCCATCGGGCTCTACTGCTCGCTCCGCCGCCCCAACCTGCCCTTCTCTGTCTCCTCTAAAATCTCCATTGGTCCATGGTGCAAATCGCGCTCCGGCCGACCGCCTGCCAGGAAGCTCTACCTTCCAATCAGCTCTAGCCGCGCTCCAGCCGCCGCTTAGGAGCATGCACTCCGTGTCCAGGCTTGAGGCCATCAACAGCCGCTGCTTCGCGGACGGATTCGGTGAGGTCTGCGCCGATGAACTCGTGGAGATGCTGGTGCTTGTCGGCTGCCTTGTGCTCTAGTCTTCTGCGGAAGGGTGACGACCAGCTCACTCGCGTGTCTGACGGCGGCACCACAGAGCTTGGAGAGCGAGCAGCGCTCACTCAGCGATCTTCCGGCTTTGCGGGCGGCCTGCGCCATGACCAATTCGAGCAGTAGCAGCAGACGCGTCGTAGAGTGATTCACCAACCACCACAGCGACTTGATCTCCGCTGCAATTTAGTAAATGAACGCAAAGGGAAAGGGGAAATAGGGGTTGCTGTGTTCGGGAGAGGAGATGATATGGAGGAAGATGGAGAAATTGTGTTGGGCTGGAATGGAATGCATTTATTTGCTCAGTTTTTCACTCGAAAGAATCTTGCTTTACAAAACTGCTAGTGTTGTCCTCTGGTTGTTTGCAGGACCACACAGATGGCAGAGTCAGGTTGAAACAGCAGATTACACGACGTTTGGTATCCGTTTGTGAAGCTCGAATCTTAAAGCGAATCTAACGTTGGAGGCTGGGTGCACACCTATACACCTGATCACCAAATCCACTTTCTTCATACTTGCAAGATTAGGAATTTGAACCTCTATTTCTACTTAGGTTTGTATTTGATTTGATCTTCAACATTATTGTGATTTTCTACGGTAAAGTTGAGATGATTCCATTTATAATACGATTATTTCTTTGATCTATTCTCCTCTTATATGTGAGTAAATCCCCATATACGTGGGAGATGTAGTAAATTAGTGAGATGTGATATGTCTGTTTTACTCCCATTCATTTGTGATTGTTATCATGATTATTATATTGTGAGAATTATTATCTATGTGTGGCGAATGCTTATTATCCAATTTAAGAGCCCATGTAACATGATCCAGAGATCTCATAGACATGATCTCATTTGTTAGTGAATCAGCGACCCCCCGAGTGACATGGCCGATATCAAAGAGGATCTAGTACAACTCGAGAATAACAAGGAACCATCAAGTGTACGCCTTGATCTGGTTGAAAGACCTTCATTAATGCGTTGTCTATGGCTTAGGTAATAGGCAGAAAGATCATTAGAATCAAGAGAATCTACCAAGAGGATTCTTGATTGGTATATGGGTTGCTTGCCTACTCGCAATTAAGTAAGAAGTATTGCAATCACTTATCCTATTTTTTTCATTTGGCATATTCACTATCATCATGAACCGCTCTCCGTGCCTAACCTTTCATTTACAGAAAACCCAGATAATCTTCTTGTTATTTACTTTTATGTTATTTACTTTAAGTACCGTTCACTACTCAAAAATACTTTCTTCATTCACACATTTTCACCTTAATTCTTGAATCAATTCACTCAAGACAAGTGACACCTTGAGTGCGATAGAAACACCACATATAAACACTTTCCTAAGATCCTTGTTGGGATCGATATAAAAACTGGAACTAATACTTCCACGAAAACGTGCTCTGACGAACCTGTGCTCTTGAAAGCATTAACATGCGAAAGCGTCGAGAAACTGAGCTGGGGTATAAAGAGTGCCCACCGGATTGAAATGGTCATTGTAGAGTTGAATGAGTGGCAATTCTATCGCGGTTCAGTGTTTCATATCCCCTGAACCTTTATATGGCACACTGCTGGTTGTCATATAGAACGAGAGCAGTCACGAGCTACTTGTATTCATCATCATTGGACGAGTCACTCGAAGACGTGTCAAAGAACCCGTTTAAGATGAACATTTCAAGTTCATCCGTCATTATCTATGACAAAACATTGAAAGGTAAATCATCAATGCGCAAAGAAAGTAGCATAGATTTTTGCATTTTTTACCTAAAATTGTGGCTTGAGCAAAAGACGAACAAATTGTGGGCGGAGTGAGACCGGCGGAGCTCCAGGCGGCAACACTGAGGTAGAGCTCTGGGTAGCGAGGGAGATGTAGAGATCTATTTTTTTTTGCGGGTAAAAGAGGATATATTAAGCAGACGGGGTTACATGACGGTCTAGGTTGTTGGAGATATGCCCAAGAGGCAATAATAAAAGTGGTTATTATATATCTTTATGTTTATGATAAATGTTTATATACCATGCTATAATTGTATTAACCGAAACATTGATACATGTGTGATATGTAAACAACAAAGAGTCCCTAGTATGCCTCTTAACTAGCTTGTTGATTAATGGATGATTAGTTTCATAATCATGAACAATGGATGTTATTAATAACAAGGTTATATCATTGTATGAATGATGTAATGGACACACCCAAATTAAGCGTAGCATAAGATCTCGTCATTAAGTTATTTGCTATAAGCTTTCGATACATAGTTACCTAGTCCTTATGACCATGAGATCATGTAAATCACTTATACCGGAAAGGTACTTTGATTACACCAAACGCCACCGCGTAAATGGGTGGTTATAAAGGTGGGATTAAGTATCCGGAAAGTATGAGTTGATGCATATGGATCAACAAGTGGGATTTGTCCATCCCGATGACGGATATATATACTCCGGGCCCTCTCGGTGGAATGTCGTCTAATGTCTTGCAAGCATATGAATAAGTTCATAAGAGACCACATACCACGGTACGAGTAAACGAGTACTTGTCAGGAGACGAGGTTGAACAAGGTATAGAGAGATACCGATGATCAAACCTCGGACAAGTAAAATATCGCGTGACAAAGGGAATTGGTATCGTATGTGAATGGTTCATTCGATCACTAAAGTCATCGTTGAATATGTGGGAGCTATTATGGATCTCCAGATCCCGCTATTAGTTATTGGTCGGAGTGAGTACTCAACCATGTTCGCATAGTTCGCGAACCGTAGGGTGAGACACTTAAAGTTGGATGTTGAAATGGTAGAACTTGAATATGGAATGGAGTTCGAATATTTGTTCGGAGTCCCGGATGAGATCCCGGACATCACGAGGAGTTCCGGAATGGTCCGGAGAATAAGATTCATATATAGGATGTCATTTTATGTGATTTAAAATGATGCGGAAGGTTCTATGGAAGGTTCTAGAAGGTTCTAGAAAAGTCCGGAAGAAACCACCAAGGAAGGTGGAGTCCCTCCTCCATGGCCGGCCAACCCTAGAGGGGGAGGAGTCCCAAGTGGATTCCCCCAAAGGGGGCCGGCCACCCCCCCACATGGAAGGGGGGAATCCCACCCCAAGTGGGATTCCCACCTTGGGTAGGTTTCCCTATCACATGGAAGGTTTTTGGTTCGGGTCTTATTCGGAGACTTGTAGTCCAACACTTGGGGCTTCCACCTATATAATAAGGGGCCAAGGGGAGGGGCCGGCCACCCCAAGACCACAAGCTGGCCGCACCCCCTAAGTGGCCGGCCACCCCCTCCCAAACCCTAGCCGCCCCCTCTCCTCCATAGCTCCCGCGTGCTTTAGCGAAGCTCCGCCGGAGTTCTCCACCGCCACCGACACCACGCCGTCGTGTTGTCGGATTCAAGAGGATCTACTACTTCCGCTGCCCGCTGGAACGGGAGGTGGAAGTCGTCTTCATCAACAACCGAACGTGTGACCGAGTACGGAGGTGCTGCCCGTTCGTGGCGCCGGTGATCAAGATCTTCTACGCGCTTTTGCAAGCGGCAAGTGAACGTCTACCGCAGCAACAAGAGCCTCATCTTGTAGGCTTTGGAATCTCTTCAAGGGTGAGACTCGATAAACCCCTCGTTGCTACCGTCTTCTAGATTGTATCTTGGCTTAGATTGCGTGTTCGCGGTAGGAAATTTTTTGTTTTCTATGCAACGTTATCCTACAAGTGGTATCGCAGCCGTGTCTATGCATAGATGGTTGCACGAGTAGAACACAATGGTTTTGTGGGCGTTGATGCTCTTGTTATCTTTAGTTGAGTACTTTGCATCTTTATGGCATAGTGGGATGAAGCGGCTCGGACTAACTTTACATGACCGCGTTCATGAGACTTGTTCCTCGTTCGACATGCAACTTGTATTGCATAAGAGGCTTTGCGGGTGTCTGTCTCTCCTACTATAGTAAAGATTCAATTTACTCTTCTATTGACAACATTAGTATCAACGTTGTGGTTCATGTTCGTAGGTAGATTAGATCTTTCTCGAAAACCCTAAACCACATAAAATATGCAAACCAAATTAGAGACGTCTAACTTGTTTTTGCAGGGTTTGGTGATGTGATATGGCCATAATGTGATGATGAATATGTATGAGATGATCATTATTGTATTGTGGCAACCGGCAGGAGCCTTATGGTTGTCTTTATATTTCATGTTGAGTAGTATTTCAAAGTAGTTGTAATAGTTGCTACATGGAGGACAATCATGAAGACGGCGCCATTGACCTTGACGCTACGCCGACAATGATAGAGATCATGCCCGAAGATGATGGAGATCATGTCCGTGCTTTGGAGATGAAGATCAAAGGCGCAAAGACAAAAGGGCCATATCATATCACATATGAACTCGCATGTGATGTTAATCCTTTTATGCATCTTATTTTGCTTAGATCGCGACGGTAGCATTATAAGATGATCCCTCACTAAAATCTCAAGATAACAAAGTGTTCATCCTTAGTAGCACCGTTGCCAAGACTTGTCGTTTCGAAGTATCTCGTGATGATCGGGTGTGATAGAATCAACAAGTGCATACAACGGGTGCAAGCCAGTTTTGCACATGCGGATACTAAGGTGGCCTTGACGAGCCTAGCATGTACAGACATGGTCTCGGAACACGTGATACCGAAACGTAGAGCATGAATCATATGATTGATATGATGAACACTTTGAGTGTTCACCATTGAAATTACACCTTGTCTCGTGATGATCGGACTTAGGTGTGGTGGATTTGGTTCGTGTGATCACTAAGACAATGCGAGGGATATTGTTTTGAGTGGGAGTTCACCTAGATTTTTAATTATGTTGAATTAAAATTTGAACTCAATTTGTCATAAACTTAGTCTAAACTATTGCAAATATATGTTGTAGAGATGGCGTCCCCAATCAATTTTAACCAGCTTCCTAGAGAAAGAAAAGCGTAAGAGCAACGGTAGCAAATTCACCGACCGGTTCCGTCATGTGAGGATCTTCCTCTCCGGCGGAAATCTGCAATATGTGCTTGATGCACCGCTAGGTGACCCTCCCGCAGAAACCGAAACCGATGAAGTAAAAGCTCGTTTACGAGACTCGGAAAACTCGGTACTCTCAAGTTCAGTGTGCCATCCTGTGCAGTCTGGAATCCGATCTTCAAAAACGTTTTGAGCACCATGATCCTCATGAGTTGATGAATGAGCTGAAAGCTATATTTGAGACTCATGCGGCCGTGGAATGCTATGAAGCATCGAAACATTTCTTCAGCTGTATGATGGAAGAAGGCAGCTCCATTAGTGAGCACATGCTCGCTGATGTCTACGTTCCCCCTCCTTTCCTGTAGACAGTGTTGGGCCTCCAAGAGCAGAGGTTTGTAGAACAGCAGCAAGTTTCCCTTAAGTGGATACCCAAGGTTTATCGAACTCAGGGAGGAAGAGGTCAAAGATATCCCTCTCATGCAACCCCGCAACCACAAAGCAAGAAGTCTCTTGTGTCCCCAACACACCAAATAGGTGCACTAGTTCGGCGAAGAGATAGTGAAATACAGGTGGTATAAATAAGTATGAGCAGTAGCAACGATGCCGTAAAAGTGCTTGGCGTGTAGTTGATGGTGGTGGTATTGCAGACAGTAGTAACGCAAGAAAACAAGAAACAAGCAGTAGTAACGCAAGAGTAGTAACCCAGCAGTAGTAAACAAGCAGTAGTAACTCAGCAGTATTTAGGAACAAGGCCTAGGGAATAGACTTTCACTAGTGGACACTCTCAACATTGATCACATAACAGAATAGATAAATGCATACTCTACACTTTTGTTGGATGATGAACATATTGCGTAGGATTACACGAACCCTCAATGCCGGAGTTAACAAGCTCCACAATAATGCTCATGTTTAAGTAACCTTTAGTGTAAGATAGATCAACAGTACTAAACCAAGTACTAGCATAGCATGCACACTCGTCACCTTCATGCATATGTAGGAGGAATAGATCACATCAATATATCATAGCAATAGTTAACTCCATAATCTACAAGAGATCATGATCATAGCATAAACCAAGTACTAACACGGTGCACGCATCGTCACCTTTGCACACATGCAGGAGGAATAAACTACTTTAATAACACATCACTAGAGTAGCACATGGATAAATTGTGATACAACATGCTGCAATCATAAAGAGATATAAATAAGCACCTCACTATGCCATTCAATGAGTAAGTATTCTCGTGAAATCTAGCCTAAGAGACCCACACGGTGCACACACTGTCACCTTTACACACGTGGGACGAGGAGTCTCCGGAGATCACATAAGTAAAACTCACTTGACTAGCATAATGACATCTAGATTACAAGCATCATCATATGAATCTCAATCATGTAAGGCAGCTCATGAGATTATTGTATTGAACTACATAGGAGAGAGATGAACCACATAGCTACCGGTACAGCCCCGAGCCTCGATGGAGAACTACTCCTCCTCATGGGAGCAGCAGCGGTGATGAAGATGGCGGTGGAGATGGCAGCGGTGTCGATGGAGAAGCCTTCCGGGGCACTTCCCCGCTCCGGCAGGGTGCCGGAACGGAGATCCCGTCCCCCGCATCTTGGCTTCGCGATGGCGGCGGCTCCGGCAGGTTTCCGTGGGTTTCGTCAATTGGTATCGGGTTTTCTGGTCCAGGGGCTTTATATAGGCGAAGAGGCGGCGCGAGAGGGCCGACAGGGGGCCACACCATAGGGCGGCGCGGCCCCCTCTCGGCCGCGCCAGCCTAGGGTTTGGTGGCCCCGTGGCCCCCTCCGGTCCTTCCCGGTGTTCTGGATGCTTCCGATGAAAATAGGAACTTTGGCGTTGATTTCGTCCGATTCCGAGAATATTTCGTTACTAGGATTTCTGAAACCAAAAACAGCAGTAAAACGAGAACCGGCACTTCGGCATCTTGTTAATAGGTTAGTTCCGTAAAATGCACGAATATGACATAAAGTGTGCATAAAACATGTAGATAACATCAATAATGTGGCATGGAACACAAGAAATTATCGATACGTTGGAGACGTATCAGCATCCCCAAGCTTAGTTCTCGCTCGTCCCGAGCGGTAAAACGATAACAAAGATAATTTCTGGAGTGACATGCCATCATAAACTTGATCATACTATTTGTAAAGCATATGTAGAGAATGCAGCGATCAAAACAATGTGTATGACATGAGTAAACAAGTGAATCATAAAGCAAAGACTTTTCATGAATAGCACTTCAAGACAAGCATCAATAAGTCTTGCATAAGAGTTAACTCATAAAGCAATAATTCAAAGTAAAGGCATTGAAGCAACACAAAAGAAGATTAAGTTTCAGCGGTTGCTTTCAACTTATAACATGTATATCTCATGGATAATTGTCAATGCAAAGCAATATAACAAATGCAATATGCAAATATGTAAGAATCAATGCACAGTTCACACAAGTGTTTGCTTCTTGAGGTGGAGAGAAATAGGTGAACTGACTCAACAATAAAAGTAAAAGAATGGTCCTTCAAAGAGGAAAGCATCGATTGCTATATTTGTGCTAGAGCTTTTACTTTGAAAACATAAAGAGAGCATAAAAGTAAAGTTTTGAGAGGTGTTTGTTGTTGTCAACGAATGGTAGCGGGTACTCTAACCCCTTGCCGTACAAACCTTCAAAGAGCGGCTCCCATTTTATTTTATTTTTGGATGGCACTCCTTCCAACCTTTCTTTCACAAACCATGGCTAACCGAATCCTCGGGTGCTCGCCAACAATCTCATACCATGAAGGAGTACCTTTTTATTTTAGTTTTATTATGATGACACTCCTCCCAACCTTTGCTTACACAAGCCATGGCTAACCGAATCCTTCGGGTGCCGTCCAACAATCACATACCATGGAGGAGTGTCTATTTTTGTTAATTAATTTGGGACTGGGAATCCCATTGCCAGCTCTTTTTGCAAAATTATTAGATAAGCGGATGAAGCCACTAGTCCATTGGTGAAAGTTGCCCAACAAGATTGAAAGATAAACACCACATACTTCCTCATGAGCTATAAAACATTGACACAAATCAGAGGTGATAAATTTTGAATTGTTTAAAGGTAGCACTCAAGCAATTTACTTTGGAATGGCGGAGAAATACCATGTAGTAGGTAGGTATGGTGGACACAAATGGCATAGTGGTTGGCTCAAGTATTTGGATGCATGAGAAGTATTCCCTCTCGATACAAGGTTTAGGCTAGCAAGGTTGTTTGAAACAAACACAAGTATGAACTAGTACAGCAAAACTTACATAAAAGACATATTACAAGCATTATAAGACTATACATCGTCTTCCTTGTTCTTCAAACACCTTACTAGAAATTATCTAGACCTTAGAGAGACCAATTATGCAAACCAAATTTTAGCATGCTCTATGTATTCTTCACTAATAGGTGCAAAGTATATGATGCAAGAGCTTAAACATGAGCACAACAATTGTCAAGTATCACATTACCCAAGACATTATAGCAATTACTACATGTATCATTTTCCAATTCCAACCATATAACAATTTAACGAAGAGGAAACTTCGCCATGAATATTATGAGCTAAGAACACATGTGTTCATACGAACCAGCGGAGCGTGTCTCTCTCCCACACAAGCATGATGTAATCCAATTTATTCAAACAAAAACAAAAACAAAAGCACACAGACGCTCCAAGTAAAGCACATAAGATGTGGCCGAATAAAAATATAGTTTCAGGGGAGGAACCCGATAATGTTGTCGATGAAGAAGGGGATGCCTTGGGCATCCCCAAGCTTAGACGCTTGAGTCTTCTTGATATATGCAGGGATGAACCACCGGGTGCATCCCCAAGCTTAGAGCTTTCACTCTTCTTGATCATAGTATATCATCCTCCTCTCTTGACCCTTGAAAACTTCCTCCACACCAAACTCGAAACAACTCATTAGAGGGTTAGTGGACAATAAAAATTAACATGTTCAGAGGTGACACAATCATTCTTAACACTTCTGGACATTGCATAAAGCTACTGGACATTAATGGATCAAAGAAATTCATCCAACATAGCAAAAGAGGCAATGCGAAATAAAAGGCAGAATCTGTCAAAACAGAACAGTCCGTAAAGATGGATTTTATTAGGCCACCAGACCTGCTCAAATGAAAATGCTCAAATTGAATGAAAGTTGCGTACATATCTGAGGATCATGCTCGTAAATTGGCATAATTTTCTGAGCTTCCTGCAGGGCAGTGGGCTCAGATTCGTGACAGCAAAGAAATCTGGAACTGCGCAGTAATCCAAATCTAGTACTTACTTTTCTACCAACGGCTTAACTTGGCACAACAAAATTCAAAACTAAGATAAGGAGAGGTTGCTACAGTAGTAAACAACTTCCAAGACACAAATATAAAACAAAGTACTGTAGCAAAATAACACATGGGTTATCTCCCAAGAAGTTCTTTCTTTTTAGCCATTAAGATGGGCTCAGCAGTTTTAATGATGCACTCGCAAAAGATAGTATGTGAAGCAAAAGAGAGCATCAAGAGGCAAATTCAAAACACATTTAAGTCTAACATGCTTCCTATGCATAGGAATCTTGTAAATAAACAAGTTCATGAGGAGCAAAGTAACAAGCATAGGAAGATAAAACAAGTATAGCTTCAAAAATTTCAGCACATAGAGAGGTGTTTTAGTAACATGAAAATTTCTACAACCATATTTTCCTCTCTCATAATAACTTTCAGTAGCATCATGAGCAAACTCAACAATATAACTATCACATAAAGCATTCTTATCATGAGTCTCATGCATAAAATTATTACTCTCCACATAAGCATAATCAATTTTATTAGTTGTAGTGGGAGCAAATTCAACAAAGTAGCTATCATTATTATTCTCATCAAGTGTAGGAGGCATAGTATAATCACAACAAAATTTACTCTCCATAGTAGGTGGCACAAAAAGACTACTATCATTATCATCATCAGAAATAGGAGGCAAAGTATCATCAAAGAAAATTTTCTCCTCAATGCTTGGGGGACTAAAAATATCATGCAAACCAGCTTCCCCAAGCTTAGAACTTTCTATATTATTGTCAACAATGGTGTTCAAAGCGTTCATACTAATATTACTACCAAGCATGCAAAGAAGATTTCATAGGTTTTTTAATTTTCGCATCAAACAATCCATGTTTTAAATCAGGAAATAGAATAAGAAGCTCACTCTTGTACATTATGCCAAACTAGTGTAAACAAGAAACAACAAGATGCAATTGCAGGATCTAAAGGAAATAGCTTTGAGCACACACACAACGGCGCCGGAAAAATACTTTACCTCGGACCGTAGTATGAGTGCCTTTTTACCTTTCCTCCCCGGCAACGGCGCCGGAAAAGTGCTTGATGTCTACGTTCCCCCTCCTTTCTCGTAGACGAGTGTTGGGCCTCCAAGAGCAGAGGTTTGTAGAACAGCAGCAAGTTTCCCTTAAGTGGATACCCAAGGTTTATCGAACTCGGGGAGGAAGAGGTCAAAGATATCCCTCTCATGCAACCCCGCAACCACAAAGCAAGAAGTCTCTTGTGTCCCCAACACACCAAATAGGTGCACTAGTTCGGCGAAGAGATAGTGAAATACAGGTGGTATAAATAAGTATGAGCAGTAGCAACGATGCCAGAAAAGTGCTTGGCGTGTAGTTGATGGTGGTGGTATTGCAACAGTAGTAACGCAGTAAAACAGTAAACAAGCAGTAGTAACGCAGTAGTAGTAACGCAGCAGTAGTAAACAAGCAGTAGTAACTCAGCAGTATTTAGGAACAAGGCCTAGGGAATAGACTTTCACTAGTGGACACTCTCAACATTGATCACATAACGTAATAGATAAATGCATACTCTACACTTTTGTTGGATGATGAACATATTGCGTAGGATTACACGAACCCTCAATGCCGGAGTTAACAAGCTCCACAATAATGCTCATGTTTAAGTAACCTTTAGTGTAAGATAGATCAACGGACTAAACCAAGTACTAGCATAGCATGCACACTCGTCACCTTCATGCATATGTAGGAGGAATAGATCACATCAATATATCATAGCAATAGTTAACTCCATAATCTACAAGAGATCATGATCATAGCATAAACCAAGTACTAACACGGTGCACGCACTCGTCACCTTTGCACACATGCGGGAGGAATAAACTACTTTAATAACACATCACTAGAGTAGCACATGGATAAATTGTGATACAACATGCTGCAATCATAAAGAGATATAAATAAGCACCTCACTATGCCATTCAATGAGTAAGTATTCCGTGAAATCTAGCCTAAGAGACCCACACGGTGCACACACTTGTCACCTTTACACACGTGGGACGAGGAGTCTCCGGAGATCACATAAGTAAAACTCACTTGACTAGCATAATGACATCTAGATTACAAGCATCATCATATGAATCTCAATCATGTAAGGCAGCTCATGAGATTATTGTATTGAACTACATAGGAGAGAGATGAACCACATAGCTACCGGTACAGCCCCGAGCCTCGATGGAGAACTACTCCCTCCTCATGGGAGCAGCAGCGGTGATGAAGATGGCGGTGGAGATGGCAGCGGTGTCGATGGAGAAGCCTTCCGGGGCACTTCCCCGCTCCGGCAGGGTGCCGGAACAGAGATCCTGTCCCCCGGATCTTGGCTTCGCGATGGCGGCGGCTCCGGCGGGTTTTGTGGGTTTCGTCAATTGGTATCGGGTTTTCTGGTCCAGGGGCTTTATATAGGCGAAGAGGCGGCGCAGGAGGGCTGACAGGGGGGCCACACCATAGGGCGGCGCGGCCCCCCCTCTGGCCGCGCCAGCCTAGGGTTTGGTGGCCCTGTGGCCCCCCTCTGGTCCTTCCCGGGTGTTCCGGATGCTTCCGATGAAAATAGGAACTTTGGCGTTGATTTCGTCCGATTCCGAGAATATTTCGTTACTAGGATTTCTGAAACCAAAAACAGCGAGAAAACAGGAACCGGCACTTCGGCATCTTGTTAATAGGTTAGTTCCAGAAAATGCACGAATATGACATAAAGTGTGCATAAAACATGTAGATAACATCAATAATGTGGCATGGAACACAAGAAATTATCGATACGTTGGAGACGTATCACTCGCCATGACCGGGCATGCGAAGAAACTCAGTGACTTGGGAATAGTGATTCCTAATAGACTGGGGATTAATCGTGTCCTTCAATCACTGCCACCAAGTTACAAGAACTTTGTGATGAACTATAATATGCGTAACATGAACAAGGAGTTACTCCGAACTCTTTGGCATGCTAAAAGCTGCCGAGATTGAGATCAAGAAAGAGCACCAAGTGTCGATGGTCAACAAGACCACCAGCTTCAAGAAACATGGCAAGTCTAAGGGAAAATTCAAGAAGGGTGGCAAGAAAGCTGCCACGCCTCCTATGAAACCTAAGAACGGCCCTAAGCCTGATGCTGAGTGCTATTATTGCAAGGAGAAGGGACACTGGAAGCGTAATTGCTCCAAGTATTTGGCGGATCTGAAGAGCGGCCTTGTCAAGAAGAAGAAAGAAGGTATATCCGATATACATGTTATAGATGTTTATCTCACTGGTTCTCGTTCTAGTACCTGGGTATTTGATACTGGTTCGGTTGCTCATATTTGTAACTCGAAACAGGAACTAAAGAATAAACGAAGACTACTGAAGTGACATGCCATCATAACCTTGATCATACTATTTGTAAACATATGTAATGAATGCAGCGATCAAAACAATGGTAATGACATGAGTAAACAAGTGAATCATAAAGCAAAGACTTTTCATGAATAGTACTTCAAGACAAGCATCAATAAGTCTTGCATAAGAGTTAACTCATAAAGCAATAAATCAAAGTAAAGGTATTGAAGCAACACAAAGGAAGATTAAGTTTCAGCGGTTGCTTTCAACTTGTAACATGTATATCTCATGGATAATTGTCAACATAGAGTAATATAACAAGTGCAATATGCAAGTATGTAGGAATCAATGCACAGTTCACACAAGTGTTTGCTTCTTGAGGTGGAGAGAGATAGGTGAACTGACTCAACATAAAAGTAAAAGAATGGTCCTTCAAAGAGGAAAGCATCGATTGCTATATTTGTGCTAGACCTTTTATTTTGAAAACATGAAACAATTTTGTCAACGGTAGTAATAAAGCATATGAGTTATGTAAATTATATCTTACAAGTTGCAAGCCTCATGCATAGTATACTAATAGTGCCCGCACCTTGTCCTAATTAGCTTGGACTACCGGATCTTTGCAATGCACATGTTTTAACCAAGTGTCACAATGGGGTACCTCCATGCCGCCTGTACAAAGGTCTAAGGAGAAAGCTCGCATTTTGGATTTCTCGCTTTTGATTATTCTCAACTTAGAAATCCATACCGGGACAACATGGACAACAGATAATGGACTCCTCTTTAATGCATAAGCATGTGGCAACAATTATTATTCTCATATGAGACTGAGGATATATGTCCAAAACTGAAACTTCCACCATGAATCATGGCTTTAGTTAGCGGCCCAATGTTCTTCTCTAACAATATGCATGCTCCAACCATTAAGGTGGTAGATCTCTCTTACTTCAGACAAGACGGACATGCATAGCAACTCACATGATATTCAACAAAGAATAGTTGATGGCGTCCCCGAAGCATGGTTATCGCACAACAAGCAACTTAATAAGAGATAAAGTGCATAAGTACATATTCAATACCACAATAGTTTTTAAGCTATTTGTCCCATGAGCTATATATTGCAAAGGTGAATGATGGAATTTTAAAGGTAGCACTCAAGCAATTTACTTTGGAATGGCGGATAAATACCATGTAGTAGGTAGGTATGGTGGACACAAATGGCATAGTGGTTGGCTCAAGGATTTTGGATGCATGAGAAGTATTCCCTCTCGATACAAGGTTTAGGCTAGCAAGGTTATTTGAAACAAACACAAGGATGAACGGTGCAGCAAAACTCACATAAAAGACATATTGTAAACATTATAAGACTCTACACCGTCTTCCTTGTTGTTCAAAACTCAATACTAGATGTTATCTAGACTCTAGAGAAACCAAATATGCAAACCAAATTAGCAAGCTCTAAGTGTTTCTTCATTAATGGGTGCAAAGTATATGATGCAAGAGCTTAAACATGAGCACAACAATTGCCAAGTATCAAATTATCCAAGACATTTTAGAGTTACTACATGTAGTATTTTCCAATTCCAACCATATAACAATTTAACGAAGAAGAAACTTCGCCATGAATACTATGAGTAGAGCCTAAGGACATACTTGTCCATATGCTACAGCGGAGCGTGTCTCTCTCCCACAAAGTGAATGCTAGGATCCATTTTATTCAAACAAAACAAAAAACAAAAACAAACCGACGCTCCAAGCAAAGTGCATAAGATGTGACGGAATAAAAATATAGTTTCGGGGGAGGAACTCGATAATGTTGTCGATGAAGAAGGGGATGCCTTGGGCATCCCCAAGCTTAGACGCTTGAGTCTTCTTAGAATATGCAGGGGTGAACCACCGGTGCATCCCCAAGCTTAGAGCTTTCACTCTCCTTGATCATATTGCATCATACTCCTCTCTTGATCCTTGAAAACTTCCTCCACACCAAACTCGAAACAACTCATTAGAGGGTTAGTGCATAATAAAAATTCACATGTTCAGAGGTGACACAATCATTCTTAACACTTCTGGACATTGCATAAAGCTACTGGACATTAATGGATCAAAGAAATTCATCCAACATAGCAAAAGAGGCAATGCAAAATAAAAGGCAGAATATGTCAAAACAGAACAGTCCGTAAAGATGGATTTTATTAGGCCACCAGACTTGCTCAAATGAAAATGCTGAAATTGAATGAAAGTTGCGTACATATCTGAGGATCATGCACGTAAATTGGCTTAATTTTCTGAGCTTCCTACAGGGAGGTAGACCCAGATTCGTGACAACAAAGAAATCTGGAACTGTGCAGTAATCCAAATCTAGTACTTACTTTACTATCAAAGACTTTACTTGGCACAACAAAACTCAAAACTAAGATAAGGAGAGGTTGCTACAGTAGTAAACAACTTCCAAGACACAAATATAAAACAAAAATACTGGAGTAAAAACATGGGTTGTCTCCCATAAGCGCTTTTCTTTAACGCCTTTCAGCTAGGCGCAGAAAGTGTAACTCAAGTGTTATCGCGAGATGGAGCATTGATATCATAAGCTCCCACATTTGTAGTGGTACTAGGGGCTTTGTCAATTTTAGGCCTATAATAATATTTCTTTGGTTTAGGCACTTTAGAGGCATACATAAACTTTTGCTCCTTTCCCACATAAGCTTTCTCTCTAAACTCGTAAAGATGAAAAGGTTGAACCCAAAGTTCTCATAGCTTTTTCAAGTTCGCCAATCCTATTAATTTGATTATCATGGTCAACACAAGTTCCTAGGACACTAATTCTTTCATCAATTCCTCCTAAGGATTTATCAAGTTTATCAGTTTTAACAAGTAACATCTCCAACTTAGTTTCAACACTAAAATTTTTCTCTATGGTTTCCAATTTTTTCATAACATCCTCAAGGGAGGTTTCAATTTTAATTTCATTAACAGGTGGTGTTCCAAATAAACTCTCAATAATGCAACTAGCCTCTAAAGCGGGAGCACCTAGGAAGTTACCCCCGCGAGACAATCAAGAACATATCTATTCCAGCTAGAGATACCAACATAAAAATTCCTGAGTAGGATAGTGGTGGAGTGTTTCTTAGTGCACCTATTATGGGCATCACTAATTCTATACCAAGTATCTTTTAAACATTCTCCTCCTTGTTGCTTAAATGAACGAACTTCAACTTCAGGATTACTCATTTTAGCAGTAGTAAATAAAGCAAACTAGATAAAGTAAATGCAAGTAAACTAATTTTTTGTGTTTTTGATATGGCAAACAAGACAGTAAATAAAGTAAAACTAGCAACTAATTTTTTTGTGTTTTGATATAATGCAGCAAACAAAGTAGTAAATAAAATAAAGCAAGACAAAAACAAAGTAAAGAGATTGAGAAGTGGAGACTCCCCTTGCGGCGTGTCTTGATCTCCCCGGCAACGGCGCCGGAAATTTGCTTGATGCGTGTAGTTGACACGTCCGTTGGGAACCCCAAGAGGAAGGTGTGATGCGCACAGCGGCAAGTTTCCCTCGATAAGAAACCAAGGTTTAATCGAACCAGTAGGAGTCAAGAAGCACGTTGAAGGTTGATGGCGGCGGGATGTAGTGCGGCGCAACACCGGAGATTCCGGCGCCAACGTGGAACCTGCACAACACAACCAAAGTACTTTGCCCCAACGAAACGAGTGAGGTTGTCAATCTCACCGGCTTGCTGTAACAAAGGATTAACCGTATTGTGTGGAAGATGATTGTTTGCGAGAGAAAACGAGTAAAACAAGTATTGCGGCAGATTTGTATTTCCAGTATTAAAAGAATGGACCGGGGTCCACAGTTCACTAGAGGTGTCTCTCCCATAAGATAAAAGCATGTTGGGTGAACAAATTGCAGTCGGGCAATTGACAAATAGAGAGGGCATAACAATGCACATACATGGCATGATAAGTATAGTGAGATTTAATTGGGCATTACGACAAAGTACATAGACCGCCATCCAACTGCATCTATGCCTAAAAAGTCCACCTTCGAGGTTATCGTCCGAACCCCTTCCAGTATTAAGTTGCAAAGCAACGAGACAATTGCATTAAGTATGGTGCGTAATGTAATCAATAACTACATCCTCGGACATAGCATCAATGTTTTATCCCTAGTGGCAACGAGCACAACACAACCTTAGGGGTTTCTGTCACTCCCCGAGTGTCAATGCGGGCATGAACCCACTATCGAGCATAAATACTCCCTCTTGGAGTTACTAGCATCAACTTGGCTAGAGCCTCTACTAATAACGGAGAGCATGCAAGATCATAAACAACACATATGAAATAACTTGATAATTAACATAACATGGTATTCTCTATCCATCGGATCCCGACAAACACAACATAGAGTATTACAGATAGATGATCTTGATCATGTTAGGCAGCTCACAAGATCCAACAATGAAGCACAATGAGGATAAGACAACCATCTAGCTACTGCTATGGACCCATAGTCCGGGGGTGAACTACTCACTCATCACTCCGGAGGCGACCATGGCGGTGTAGAGTCCTCCGGGAGATGAATCCCCTCTCCGGCAGGGTGCCGGAGGAGATCTCCAGAATCCCCCGAGATGGGATCGGCGGCTGCGGCATCTCAGTAAGGTTTTCCGTATCGTGGTTTTTCGCATCAGAGGTTTCGCGACAGAGGCTTTAAGTAGGCGGAAGGGCAGAGTCGGGGGCCTGACGAGGGGCCCACACCATAGGGCGGCGCGGGCCCCCCTTGGCCGCGCCGCCTTGTGGTGTCGCCACCTCGTGGCCCCACTTCGTATGCTCTTCGGTCTTCTGGAAGGTTCGTGGAAAAATAGGCCCATGGGTCTTCGTTTCGTCCAATTCCGAGAATATTTCGTTACTAGGATTTCTGAAACCAAAAACAGCAGAAAACAGGAATTGGCACTTCGGCATCTTGTTAATAGGTTAGTTCCAGAAAATGCACGAATATGACATGAAGTGTGCATAAAACATGTAGGTATCATCAATAATATGGCATGGAACATAAGAAATTATCGATACGTCGGAGACGTATCAACTACTGAAAGATGAAGTGACGATGCGCGTTGGAAATGGATCCAAAGTCGATGTGATCGCTGTCGGCACACTTCCTCTACATCTACCTTCGGGATTAGTTTTAAGCCTAAATAATTGTTATTTTGTACCCGCGTTGAGCATGAACATTATATCTGGATCTTGTTTAATGCAAGACGGTTATTCATTCAAGTCTGAGAATAATGGTTGTTCTATTTTTATGAATAATATCTTTTATGGTCGAGCACCCGAAAAGAATGGCTTATTTCTGTTAGATCTCGATAGTAGTGATACGCATATACATAACATTGATGCTAAGCGAATTAAATTGAATGATAATTCTACTTATATGTGGCAATCGTCGTCTTGGTCATATTGGAGTGAAGCGCATGAAGAAACTCCATACTCGATGGATTACTTGAATCACTTGACTTTGAGTCACTTGATAGATGCGAAGCATGTCTAATGGGAAAAATGACTAAGACTCCATTTTCCGGTATGATGGAGCGAGCTACCGACTTATTGGAAATCATACATACCGATGTGTGCGGACCAATGAGCGTAGCATCGCGCGGTGGTTATCGTTATGTTCTAACCTTCACGGATGATCCGAGTAGATATGGGTATATCTATTTCATGAAACATAAATCCGAAACTTTCGAGAAGTTTAAGGAATTCCAAAGTGAAGTAGAAAATCAACGTAACAAGAAGATTAAATTTCTACGATCTGATCGCGGAGGTGAATATCTGAGTTATGAGTTTGGCATGCATTTAAAGAAATGCGGAATACTTTCACAATTGACACCGCCGGGAACACCACAACGAAACGGTGTGTCCGAACATCGTAATCGAACTCTCTTAGATATGGTTCGTTCTATGATGTCTCTTACTGATTTGCCATTATCATTTTGGAGTTATGCATTAGAGACAGCCGCATTCACTTTAAATAGAGCACCATCAAAATCCGTAGAAACGACACCGTATGAATTATGGTTTAATAAGAAACCTGAGTTGTCGTTCCTTAAAGTTTGGGGTTGCGAAGCCTATGTAAAAAAGTTACAACCGGACAAGCTAGAACCCAAAGCGGAGAAATGCGTCTTCATAGGATACCCTAAGGAAACTATAGGGTACATTTTCTATCACAGATCCGAAGGCAAAATCTTTGTTGCTAAGAATGGAACCTTTCTTGAGAAAGAATTTCTCACTAAAGAAGTGACTGGAAGAAAAGTAGAACTCGATGAGATTGATGAATCTATACTCGTTGATTAGAGTAGCGCAGTACCGGAAGTTGTACCTGTACCGCCTACACCGGCAACAGAGGAAGCTAATGATAATGATCATGAAACTTCGAACGAGGAAACTACTGAACCTCGCAGATCGACAAGGGAACGTGCCACTCTTGATTGGTATGATCCTTGTCTAAATGTCATGATTGTGGATAACAATGATGAGGACCCTGCGACGTATGAAGAAGCGATGATGAGCCCAGATTCCAACAAATGGCAAGAAGCCATGAAATCCGAAATGGGATCCATGTATGATAACAAAGAATGGACTTTGGTAGACTTACCTGATAGCCGCAAGGCTGTCGAGAATAAATGGATCTTCAAGAGAAAAACAGATGCTGATGGTAATATTACTGTCTATAAAGCTCGACTTGTCGCAAAGGGTTTCCGACAAATTCAAGGTGTTGACTACGATGAGACTTTCTCACCTGTAGCGAAGCTAAAATCTGTGAGGATTTTGTTAGCAATAGCTGCATTTTTCGATTATGAGATTTGGCCGATGGATGTCAAAACGGCGTTCCTTAATGGAGACATTGAGGAAGAGTTGTATATGGTACAACCCAAAGGTTTTGTCGATCCTAAAAATGCTGACAAAGTATGCAAACTTCAGCGTTCAATTTATGGACTGAAGCAAGCATCAAGAAGTTGGAACCGACGCTTTGATAAGGTGATCAAAGACTTCGGGTTTATACAGTGCCATGGAGAGGCCTGTATTTACAAGAAAGTGAGTGGGAGCTCTGTAGCATTCCTGATATTATATGTAGATGACATATTATTTATTGGGAATGATATAGAACTATTAAGCATTGTAAAAGGTTATTTGAATAACAGTTTTTCAATGAAAGACCTTGGTGAAGCATCATATATATTAGGCATCAAGATTTATAGAGATAGATCAAGACGCCTAATAGGGCTATCACAGAGTACATACCTGGACAAGATTCTAAAGAAGTTTAGAATGGACGAAAGTAAGAAAGGGTTTTTACCTATGTTACCAGTGCAAGGTCTTGAGTAAGACTCAAGGACCGGCTACGGCGGAAGAAAGAGAAAGGATGAGTCGGATCCCCTATGATTCGGCGAGTAGGCTCTATTATGTATGCCATGCTATGTACAAGACCGGATATAGCGCATGCTCGTTAGTTTGACTAGCGAGATATCAAAGTGATCCAGGAATGGAACACCGGACAGCGATCAAGAATATCCCGAAGTACTTAAAAAGAACTAAGGATATGTTTCTTTGTTATGGAGGTGACCAAAAGCTCGTTGTAACAAGTTACACCGATGCAAGTTGGAACACTGATCCTGATGACTCTAAGTCACAATCTGGGTACGTGTTTATATTGAATGGTGCTGCAGTAAGCTGGGCAAGCTCGAAGCAGTGCACGGTGGTGAAGTCTTCAACAGAATCAGAGTACATAGCGGCTTCAGAGGCTTCATCAGAAGCGGTATGGATGAAGAGGTTCATTGTAGAGCTCGGTGTAGTTCCTAGTGCATTGGACCCACTAGTCATATACTGTGACAACATGGATGCCATCGCCAATGCACAAGAACCAAGGTCACACAAGAGGCTGAAGCATATCAAGCTGCGTTACCACTCGATTGGCGAGTACATCGAAGATGGAGAAGTAAAGATTTGCAAAGTACACACTGATCTGAATGTCGCAGATCCGTTGACTAAAGCTCTTCCTAGGGCAAAACATGACCAACACCAGAATGCCATGGGTGTTAGGTTCCTTACAATGTAATCTAGATTATTGACTCTAGTGCAAGTGGGAGACTGTTGGAGATATGCCCAAGAGGCAATAATAAAAGTGGTTATTATATATCTTTATGTTTATGATAAATGTTTATATACCATGCTATAATTGTATTAACCGAAACATTGATACATGTGTGATATGTAAACAACAAAGAGTCCCTAGTATGCCTCTTAACTAGCTTGTTGATTAATGGATGATTAGTTTCATAATCATGAACATTGGATGTTATTAATAACAAGGTTATATCATTGTATGAATGATGTAATGGACACACCCAAATTAAGCGTAGCATAAGATCTCGTCATTAAGTTATTTGCTATAAGCTTTCGATACATAGTTACCTAGTCCTTATGACCATGAGATCATGTAAATCACTTATACCGGAAAGGTACTTTGATTACACCAAACGCCACAGCGTAAATGGGTGGTTATAAAGGTGGGATTAAGTATCCGGAAAGTATGAGTTGATGCATATGGATCAACAGTGGGATTTGTCCATCCCGATGATGGATAGATATACTCTGGGCCCTCTCGGTGGAATGTCGTCTAATGTCTTGCAAGCATATGAATAAGTTCATAAGAGACCACATACCACGGTACGAGTAAAGAGTACTTGTCAGAGACGAGGTTGAACAAGGTATAGAGAGATACCGATGATCAAACCTCGGACAAGTAAAATATCGCGTGACAAAGGGAATTGGTATCGTATGTGAATGGTTCATTCGATCACTAAAGTCATCGTTGAATATGTGGGAGCTATTATGGATCTCCATATCCCGCTATTAGTTATTGGTCGGAGTGAGTACTCAACCATGTCCGCATAGTTCACGAACCGTAGGGTGAGACACTTAAAGTTGGATGTTGAAATGGTAGAACTTGAATATGGAATGGAGTTCGAATATTTGTTCGGAGTCCCGGATGAGATCCCGGACATCACGAGGAGTTCCGGAATGGTCCCGAGAATAAGATTCATATATAGGATGTCATTTTATGTGATTTAAAATGATGCGGAAGGTTCTATGGAAGGTTCTAGAAGGTTCTAGAAAAGTCCGGAAGAAACCACCAAGGAAGGTGGAGTCCCGGAGGGACTCCACCTCCATGGCCGGCCAACCCTAGAGGGGGAGGAGTCCCAAGTGGACTCCCCCAAAGGGGGCCGGCCACCCCCACATGGAAGGGGGAATCCCACCCCAAGTGGGATTCCCACCTTGGGTAGGTTTCCCTATCACATGGAAGGTTTTTGGTTCGGGTCTTATTCGGAGACTTGTAGTCCAACACTTGGGGCTTCCACCTATATAATAAGGGGCCAAGGGGAGGGGCCGGCCACCCCAAGACCACAAGCTGGCCGCACCCCCTAAGTGGTCGGCCACCCCTCCCAAACCCTAGCCGCCCCCTCTCCTCCATAGCTCCCGCGTGCTTTAGCGAAGCTCTGCCGGAGTTCTCCACCGCCACCAACACCACGCCGTCGTGCTGTCGGATTCAAGAGGAGCTACTACTTCTGCTGCCCGCTGGAACGGGAGGTGGACGTCGTCTTCATCAACAACCGAACGTGTGACCGAGTACGGAGGTGCTGCCCGTTCGTGGCGCCGGTGATCAAGATCTTCTACGCGCTTTTGCAAGCGGCAAGTGAACGTCTACCGCAGCAACAAAAGCCTCATCTTGTAGGCTTTGGAATCTCTTCAAGGGTGAGACTCGATAAACCCCTCGTTGCTACCGTCTTCTAGATTGCATCTTGGCTTGGATTGCGTGTTCGCGGTAGGAAATTTTTTGTTTTCTATGCAAACGTTATCCTACATAGGTCAAGAGCCTGTAAAACACAGTCAGGTCCCGATCCTAGCCAAAAATCAGTTCCAGCTTCTGCTCTCGCAAAGTTTGCGAGGCAGTGACTGACCCTAACCTGCGAGCGATTCACTTTTACAAAGGAAACAATTCTACTACCATTAACCAGCAACTTAATCTCGTACAGAAGATGCATGAACTGTGAACGGTCATGTGTTGTTGCCTGCACAACCGAGATCAGAGTGGAGCAATCAGACTCCACAATTATTGGTTTCTCCGACCACTCCAGATCTATGTGGCAGTGCTCGTGGCGGTCTGTGGAATGGTGCAACGACGGTTCTTGGGGCCAGGGTAGGCAAGATCGACGGAGTGGTGGCCAAGGCAGGAATAACGAGGTCGCGGCCAAGGGAGTGGGAGGGGGACTGCGCCCGAGAGGCAGACGAGTGGGGCATTTACTGATAAAATCGGACATTGACAACGTCTTCCGGCCCCAATTCGATTTTATATTTGGAGCCAAAATAATGGAGGTTGTCGGACGGACAGCGGACCGCGGACACACGGTGATAGGGGCCTTTGTTGGACGCAAATTGTGTCCAAGCCGCATCCACACAGACGGTTTTGGGCAGATGGGATGGTTTTGCGAGCGCCCTTGAAGATGATCTAACAACGGGCAATCTGTAAAGTGCTTATACAATGTCTTTCGGTTGATTTGATCGTTAGTCGTTACTCGTACGTTTACATTGTGCCTCGCGTGTGCATTTGTTTCTAATTACTTGCTTCTTGCGCGGACAACACTAAGAATCGCTCAAGAATTAGTACTACCTGTTAGGCGCTAGTTCTGAACGTCTATGCCAGCCGGCTCGATATTCTGCCACACATTGATTTCTTCTGTTATGTTCGTTTCGGCAAGCATTTCGGTGCAGCACAGAAGGAGTCCACTGCAAAGCTCTCCATCAATTTGATATGTTCCCTTTTCTTTACAGAAAGGTGTATCGATTATTTCTGCATATTATTCGCCATTTCTGTTCCACCACACACCTAATTGCCAAAGCAATGCTTGCTGCTTTGCATTCTCTTTCTTTCCAAAGAAGAAAAGAAGAAAAGCTTGCAGGGAAATGTATTGCGTCGAAGATGGGTAACGCTTTACAATAAATCCCACATTATGTGCAACTATCAAAGTGCTTTGCAAGTCCCAAATCAGCATTCCAGCTAGATGGGGGTCTTTGTGCATGCTTTCTGCATTTGAACATTTAAAACAAGAGGGTAGGAGTACTTCGGTACACCCCTCTTCAAAACTTTCAAAATGGCAATTACGATCATAGTGATAATTAACATGATTTTTTAGAGAGTTAACACTAAATCACTTGAGTTAACTGTATGTCGTGCACATCCCGTGGACGCGTTCTCAGCAACATCGTACGACCATCAAACGGTCACTCTTTTCTACTCATGAAATGAATAGAAAATGACCCTTTTCTAAATGTTCAGCATGAAACAAAATATTTATGATATTGTTTTCACAAATTAGCATGTAGGACGGTTGCGGGTGGTTGCGGATCGATTTGTTCTGGAGGGTAGCGAAAGGGCTGAGCGAAGGAGAGGACTAAAGCTGTCCAAGTTGCCGAAAGTGGCGACATGGGGGTGCCCCCTCCCACCGTTATACATAGGGGTGGAGCCAGAAACAACTGAAGTGTGGTGCTAATACAGGCTTAGTGGTGCTAATTACCTAGCATTTCATGTTTGTAACCTTGAAACGGAGGAATAACTTGTGTAGCTGCTCGGCCGGTGCTACAGCACCGGTGGCACCCGGCGCAGCTCCGCCACTGGTTATACACGTTTTTTATGACTGCGGAACACTATTGACAAGAGACAGAGACAACATAGATCACGGGTGTGACGACACGAGGCAGCCATGTCGTCAAAGCAGATTGGATCAGCAAACACCGCTGGTTGATTTGCTTGCCGGGCGGGCGAATGAGGGGGTGGGGGGCTCATAACGACTGAATACCACGCAATGGGTTTGTGCAAACAAATCGGCGGTTTCAACCAGAGAGGCTGGCTCGACGAGAAGAGACCAGGTGTTATTCAACAAGGATCCGACGAATCCTAATGCATACAGTGACCAAGCATACCATTGCATGTTGTAGTACGTAAGTCGTTGACATAATAACAAAAAAACACCGTTCAAGTTCGGGAGTGGCGTTTTGGAACATGGGTGCATATGCTCTCTATATTTTGAAATGCATGTTATGTATATTTTAAATTTCAAAAAAATTGAAACAAAAATTTTGTCCGTACATCTTCACGTGCTACACGCTCACAAAATTGTTTCATAAACAATCGACTTATCATGTGACGTGTGTAAAAAAGACAAAATTCAGTGCTAAAAATAATGCTTTTCACAAGATAAAGTTTCTCCTTTTTACATAGACCACAAAAAATATTGGTTTTTCGTGAAACTTGGCGAATGCACATACATTATGAAGATGTACATGTAGAATTTTTTATCCAAATTTTTTGACATTTCGAAATATGTTTTTTTGGTAGAGGGAGCATACGCACCCGGGAGCCGAATTGAATTTCCGCGTTCCAACTACTATTATATCCCTCGAAGTAGTACAAACATTGTGTGTTCCAATGCATGAAAACAAAATTACACTCTGACTCGTTACAAAAGATCTCCACACGACCTCGTAGTTATAAAACTAGAAGATTGAGTGAGGGCTACATTTTTCTTGTTTAAATTCAAGTATAAACTTTTTGTGGTGAAGAGTGCATTTCCCAAATCTTTCCAAAACCGGCCAGTGAGTTACCACTAGCAAACCGTGTAGCATAGAGTGTGATCATTACTTTGGGATCAATATTACTTTCAAAATCCTCTGCATTACAAACATGGTTGTAAATTTCTGTTCCCAATTTTAACTTCTTACTTCTTCTACTCATGCTTGAAAGTGGAAGGTTTATACTAATTTTGATGTTTTTTGTGTTTTAAAGAGAACTAAAAAGACTAAAAACAAGATAAAAAATTACTTTGAAAAATCTAAAAGTGAAAGAAAAGCTCACAATGGTGCAACCTTCCCAAGCTTGGGTGTTTGCACAAAGTTGGTGATGATGATGCCAGAAGATGTGCTCGCTTAGCTTGATGAAGATGTCGATGATGTCCTCGGCGCCAAAAAACTTGTTGTTGTTGTTGTGGGATTTCAATCACAATGCAACCACTATGAGATGCTGTTGCAATTCCCCGGCAATGGCGCCAGAAAACTTATCTTGATGATGCTCCCTATATATTAACGACCTTTGCAGCTCCAAGAACACACCTTTGCAGCTCCAGCGACACACCTTTACATCTCCGGTGGCATACCTCCACGAGATTTGTAGCATGGGCGATGGCTGATTGCAGCTACGCCGTTAGCCGCATGCAGCTCCCGCGGTAGATATTTGCAGCACCACGTTTAAGCGCCGCCGGTGAAGAAATTCCTTGCAGCAGCGCCATCACCTTTCCTCAAGCAGACCGGAGCTCGGGCGGTGGAAGAAGTACTCCCATCTCTTGTAGGAAGGGTCATGGAGGGCACACTTGTAGGAAGCATCCAGTCCCCCCTCCCCTCCTCCCGCCCATGTCCTTGTGCAGGCCGGAGCTCAGCCGCCGGCTTTCATAGAAGAGGCGGGCCCGAGAAATCACATGTTGACAGCGTGAATGGAGGCCCGACGAGGAGGACGTTGGGGAATGCGGCGGTGTCGGTAGTCTCCCTTACTGGTTCAAATCATTTTGCTGAGCGAGGGAAATTCACTCTTTAGCATGGCATATCACATGGACACTTAAAATTGAGTGGGGGAAGCTTCCCCCATAGAATACACGCTGGATCCTCCCCTGATCCTAGTGCTGACAACAGTAGAAAAAATGTTGGTTATTGATTTGTTTGAAATGTTGTTTTGTTGATGAAATATGGATCCAATAGCAAAAAATATATCATAATTATGTTACTCCAGATGAAGTATTTTATTACTCGTGATTTGTTTAAATTTTTTTTTTGATAAAGGATGCTTTATTACTTTTGGGAAGCAATTACATCCAGCCTCTGCATAACCAGGATGCACACAGCCGTTTATGATAGTCAAGTCTAGAATAAAAAGATGCCAAACTAGAAACTAGGCGAATTACATATCGGAACGATGAAACATAAAACGCCTATGATGGGGGTGGGGCTTCAATCCGTAGACTATGCTGTCACCCATGTAGGGAAAAAGTATCCCTCCCCGTAGCCTCCAATCGTGTACAGACCTCCGTAAATAGGTCTCGGTTCTCCATACGCTGAAGAGGTAACCATGAACGAAGAATCCCCGTACATCTGTAGATAACCTGCAACAAAGAGGAGTTAATGTCATTAAAAATCTTGTCATTTCTACTCAGCCAAAGCGCCCAGATAACAGCTAGCGCCCCCACCCTAAGAAGCAACTTGAACCTTGAATCTATACCATGAAGCCAATTACCAAAGACATTGGCCACACTAGTGGGAGGATACAAGGTAGACGCTACTTGGATGACAGAACCAAATAGATCTCGCAAACTGGCACTGGAAGAAGAGGTGTTTAATAGTTTCATCATGATGACAAAAAACACATCTAGAGCTTCCTTGCCAATTCCGCTTAACAAGATTATCTTTGGTGAGGATGACTCCTCGACGAAGGTACCATCCAAAAAATTTGATTTTTAGTGGTATCTTCATCTTCCAAATTTTCTTATTATTATCAACTGGTAAATCAGAATGGATTATGGAAGTGTATACGGATTTCACCGAGAAAGAGCCATCTACCTGTAAATTCCACCTAAATTCATCTGGTTCAGGCGATAGATTAACATCCCCCAACCTATGAATTAAAGTATTCCATGCCTCTAGCCTTTGCACAAGCAAAACGCGTCGAAACGTCACATTCCGTGGAGAGGTAGCCATCACTGTGGCAATGGTATCTCCCTTGCGACGAACGATACTATACAGCGCAGGATACTGTTCACTTAGGGGTGCATTGTCTAACCAAGCATCCTCCCAGAACCGTATCTGTGCTCCATTCTTAATTGAGAAAGTACCATGACGAAAAAAGTCAATTTTTCACGCCATTAGACCAGCCCAGAAGTGTGAATCTCCAGGTTTCCAAACCACCTGAGATAACTTCTTGGAGCCTATATACTTTCTTCGGAGTATAGTTTGCCAAATCCCATCCTCGGTAAGGAGCTTGAAAAGCCATTTACCTAGCAGAGCTGTGTTTTTGACTTCTAGGTCATGAACTCCAAGCCCGCCTTGATATTTAGGACTACAAACTACACTCCATTTAACCAGTCGATATTTCTTTTTCTCACTATCTCCTTGCCAAAAGAATCTGGATCGATAATAATCGAGTTTGTGCAGAACTCCTTTTGGCAAAAGGAAGAATGATAACATATACAGTACCATATTTTTCAGTACCGAATTAATGAGTACCAATCTTCCTCCCAGAGATAGCAATTTGCCTTTCCAACTACTAAGGCGCTTCTGTAGTCTTTCCTCTACTATTTTCCATTCAGCGATCGTGAGTCTCCGGTAATGTATAGGAATACCCAAATAGCGAATGGGAAATTGGCCTTGCCCGCAACCGAACAACTCTGTATAAAGAGCTGTATCATTTTGGGCATCACCGAAACAGAACAATTCACTTTTATGGAAGTTAATTTTCAATCCCGACAACTGCTCAAAAGATACCAAAATTAATTTCAGGTTCTGAGCTTTTTCGAGATCATGATCCATAAACAGAATTGTATCATCGGCATATTGAAGGATAGATAAACCACCATCAACCAGATGTGGAATCACCCCTTCAAATTGACCATCAAACTTGGCCCGCTCTATGAGTATAGCCAGCATATCCGCCACAATGTTAAATAACATCGGTGAGAGCGGATCCCCTTGGCGTAACCCTTTTCGTGTTTGGAAATAATGGCCGGTGTCATCATTAACCCGGATTGCCACACTACCTCCGTACACAAAATCATTAATTAGAGCGCGCCATTCAGGAGAAAAACCTTTCATCCTGAGTGTCTGTTGTAAGAAAGACCACTTGACCTTGTCATAAGCTTTTTCAAAATCTAATTTTAAAATAACCCCATTTAATTTCTTAGTATGCATCTCATGTACCGTCTCATGTAAAACCGCCACTCCGTCAAGGATATTTCTTCCTTGCATGAAAGCGGTTTGAGATGGCCGAACTACATGATCCGCGACCGTATTAAGTCTAATGGTGGCCACTTTCGTGAAAATCTTGAAACTTACGTTTAAGAGGCAAATAGGTCTATATTGTTGAATCCTTTCTGCCTCATTAACTTTTGGTAACAAGATTACTTCACCAAAATTTAGACGAAATAATTCTAGTTGTCCAATATGCAAAGCACTGAACAAATCTAGAAGATCTCCTTTAATAGTATCCCAGAAGGTTTGGTAAAACTCCGCTGGAAAACCATCAGGACCCGGTGCTTTGTTGCATTCCATCTGGAAAACAGCTTTCTGCACCTCCTCCTCCTCTGAATAAGGTGCAGTAAGTAAACCGTTTTCCTCAACAGAAACTTGGGGTATGTCGGCTGTTAAGTCCTCATTTAGAGAAAACGAGCTTTCATCTGTAGGACCAAACAAGCCTTTATAATAATTAGTAATGTACGATTTGAGTTGCTCATGACTTTCAATCAACCCTTCAGCTTGAATAAGAGAATGAATACGTTTTTTCTGATGTCTCCCATTGGCAATACCATGGAAATATCGCGTATTGGAATCCCCTTCTAAAATGAATTGGGCCTTGGATCGTTGGTACCATTTTAGTTCCTCCTCGCGAAGTAGACTCGCCATCTGTGCATTGGATTGATTCTTAATTTCAATCTCGTGCGCAGTCAACGGTCTTACCTCAGCAAAAGCCTCGAGCTCATCGATTAAGGTTGATAAGCGAGTCTTTTCTTTTTTAAGAATGCCTGTCATATGGGTAGCCCAGCCAGAGAGATGTCTGCGCATTGCACGCATCTTATTATTCCATCTCACGATTGGGGTACTACCACCAACTGGCCTTTCCCAAACCGTCTTAACCATCTCATGAAACCCTTCTCTCTGTAGCCAGTCAAGTTCAAATTTGAAAGGCCGCTTACAAACAGGTCTAGGGTTCCCAGTAGTTAAGAGGATAGGAGCATGGTCAGACAATTTTTCAATACGTTCTAGTGCGCGGACAAACACCATAGGGTATTTATCTTCCCATTCAGTATCCATCAAGACGCGATCTAGTTTTTCGTATGTGGGCTCAGGCAAGCTATTAGCCCAAGTAAACTGTCGACCTGACATAAACACCTCTCTCAAATCAAGACTATCGATGACAGCATTGAATAAGAAAGGCCAATGTCCATCAAAGTGACCTTTACTTTTTTCATGAGGAAATCTTAGTAAATTAAAATCATCCCCGATCAAAATCGGGTATGGATTATCTTTAGTAAGATTTACCAACTCACGTAAAAAGTCAGCCTTAAAAGCGTCCTGGGCAGCACCATACACAGCAACCAGACTCCACATGAACCCATCAGCTTTGTTCTGAATGTCGAGTTTAATGTGATACTCACCATCCGAACTAGCTAAAAACGTCATGGTGTCTATGCGGACGCCAAGTAAGATGCCCCCAGACCTACCACGAGGTGGGCGAGAAAACCACTGAAAGTTAATCCCTCCCGATAAACGGTCGAGAAAACTTTGTGAGAAACTCCGCCTACCCGTCTCCGATATTGCAATGAAATCTAAATCATACTCTCTACAACCATCGGCAATGTGCGAATGTTTAGCCAAGTCACCAAGACCTCTGCTATTTCGAAACATGCCAATCATTGAGAAACTATTTTAGATTTAGATCTCTTACAATATCTACGAGACTTTTTACCAGGTGACGACCTAGAACCACGCGCTGAAGCTTTTAGATCATAAACTGAACTAAGCTCCGAGTGTTCTAAGTCGACCTCTGATATATTACCAATGATAGCCGAGAGAATCTGACCATCTAGGATGCCATCATCTTCATCATCGGCTACTACGGAAGTTTCAGGCCCAATGGAAACATTCGAAACAACCGTTAAATAGTCAAGTTCCGTCTGTCTCAACATCTTAGCCGAAACCAGGATCTCATCAGATGTGTTACCCAATGAGACCCCAAGACTACTCAAATTAGACGAAATACGTGAATCAGAAAAAGAAATAAAGGACTTGGAAGGTTGTTTCATACCAGCGTTGTCGAGGTTCATCTCCGCCTTGCGTCTAATGGCACGCTGCATGACATCCTCGTCCGTAGCCCCCGATCCATCCTCCGCAACGGCATGCCGCCCGCTCCGTCTCACCGTCGGCTGAATGACAGGCGGAGGAGGAGGAGGCCGCTGCAAGGTAGGAATTGGCGACGGTGAAGCCGATCTCGACGAAGAGGCCATCGAAGCGGAAGAAGAACTCGGTACTCCAGGGGGAGGTGTCGGTGAAGCCCCCTGAAGCAACTCCACCCGCGGCGAATCTCTCTCCAGAGGCGACAGCGGTTAAGACGACAGACCTTCCACCCGAGGTGGCAGCGCCACTGACTCCGGGGTGGTCCGGCACGGCAGCGAGTCGGACATCGTCGTGACCAGCTGCCGCGTGGCCGACGAGGCACCATCGCCCGGGCACTGCAGCGGTGAGGCCGCCCGGGCCTCCTGGTCGTGCAGCGCCTCGGTCGCCAGGGCGAGCTGCCCCGTGGCCGCCTGGGCAACCTGCACGATGGTCGCCTGGGCGGTCTGCTCCGCCAGGCCATGCAGCGCCGAGGCCACATGGGTCGTCGCCTGGGAGGGAGGCGACGAGGTCGAGACCGCCTGGGAGGGAGGCGCCGAGGCCGCCTGGGAGGAAGGCGACGAGGTCGCCTGGACGCGCAGCGAAGAATCCTCCTGAGCCAGCGGCACCTTGGCCGCCCGGTCAAGCAGCGGCAAGACCTCCAGGGGGCAGCGCAGCAAGGGCGAGGACGGCTGCTACCCCTGATGGGAACCCGAAACCAACCCCGCAGCCGGCTGCGCCGGTTCCGTCTGAGTCGGAGAAGAAGACATAACCGACACATCCTGCGGCGAACGTGACGACGTAGACGTAGCTGAAGAAGACGAAACTGGGCGAGTGCGGCCCTGCATAAACGTCCGTACTCTAGACGGAGAAGATGATCGAGAGACCACTGGCGACGAGGCTACTAGGTGTGGAGACTCTGCCCTCGCGCGCTCCACAATCTGGCGCCCCCTGGCCGTCACCGGTGAGTGGTTAAATGGCGTTAGAGCCATCTGCGCCAACGGCACCGCAGAAGCTCCCTGCGACTGAGTGGACGGATGTCCATCTACCTCCATATTAGCCGCATCCGGCGCAGCATCTGTTGCAGCATCCTCCATACGCTCCTCCTCAAAGCCATGTGAGCCGTCATCATCACCACCGTCCTTCCAGAAATAAGGACGAAACCTGGCATCTGGCTTGAACCCAGCTGCTTCCCGGCGAAAGCGAAATCTGTAGCCATTAAGATGTAAGAGAGCAATCACCTGCAAGCAACCATTATCTTTCTCCAACACCGAAGGGTCACGCATAGCCACCATAACGCGAATAATCCCCATACTCCGAAGGGACACTAGATCAACATCCAACGTAGTGCCAATAAGAGACCCCACAGCCCATAGACCTAAAAAATGGCGCACAGAATCAGGTACGCCGTCAACATGCACCCAAACAGGCTCCATAACAAACTCCGAGATAACATCCTGGTGCACCCAAGAAGAGACAAGAGCCTGTGCACTAATCTTGGGCACACTCATCTGCATCCCATCTATCCGCGACAGATCCTCGGCTGTAGGAATACCAACAAGAAAAGCATCAACCCCATGAGGCACGGCCTCCCACTTCCAGGAAGGATTCCCCGAACACATCCGGGCCATAAGACTCTGAATGTCAGCAGCGGAAACAACACCCTCTCCAGACACCTGCACCAAGGCCGTAGGTGCTCCAGACGCCCCCGACTTAGGCATAAACACTGAGTCCGGGAGCTGAAGATCAAGCGTGGCGTCATTGCCGCAACCGACAAAAAAGCTCGTAGGTCTCGGTAGCTTCAGAACAGGACACCTAATGGTCGGATGTGCTCCAGAATCACACACCAGACAGTAATGAATAGCCTTACAGTTCTTGGTCGCATGCGTATCCACAGCGCACTTCCAACAGCGCCCTGCCTTCTTCTGCTTCACCACTGGTGCATCAGGAACTATAGGCACCTGTAAGGGAGCCGTAGGAGCGTCAGAAGTTACCACCAAAGGTGGCTGTACCATGGGAAGTGACGCAGACTGTCCTAGCGGCGGTATCATATGTCCCAAAGGAGGCCCAGACTCTCCCGCCAAAGGTACTGGCTGCGCCACCGTAGCGGCATTCTTCTTCTTCCTTCTCTTCTTCACTTGACCAGGCTGCGGCGGAGGCTGCTGATAAACCTGTGGCTGTACAGACGGCTGCACCATACCCTGCTGACCAGGAATATGATACTGGAATTGACCTTGGAACTGCTGATATGGCGGTATGAAAGGCAGCTGGGGCATAGGCGGACGATATCCGAAGGGCGGGCGCGCCGCAGGGGCTGCCTGCCGAGGCGCTGGGGCCGCCTGCCGTGGCGCAGGCGCTACCTGATGAGATATGAGATCTAGGGGTTGGCCCGATCTCGCGATTTGACCCAAGGATCGAGGGGAAAAGATGGGAGAGCGTGAGGAACATGAAGAACACGGTACTCACGCACGCACACCAACCCGATACACCCGATACTTACCCCCGTGGCTCGATGGACCACGCCAATAGAATCACCCGGAAGAGGCACGCGGCAGAATTCCCGGTGAGAGATTGGTGTTGGAGAAAAGAGATTGGTGAGGGAGAGAGAGTGACTTGCACTAGAATCTCACTCAACAATATCCAAATCAACAACAAGGATGGCCTTGATTACAGAGGGATGCTTGTCCAAGATGGATGCTAACCCTAGGGAGGCTAAGCTCAAAGTTGGTTTAAGCTCGAAATTATGTCTAAGGGGTAAAGGAGGGGTTCCAGGTCCTTATATAGGCATACACGGCCAGCAAGGCGAAAAGGTACGCAAATGGATAACTTAGGCAGTTTGGTGAGTCATTCCGGTCGGATCCGGTTTGGGGCCGGTCGGACCGGGCCTGTGACCGGGTGGTCCGGTCCTGGGGCCGGTCAACCGGTCGCCAATCGGAAACCTCGCAAGTTTCTGTCCGGTTGCGTTCCGGTACGATGCGGGGAAGTCCGGTTGGGCGGCCGGTTGACCGGGCCTGGGACCGGATGGTCCGGTTGTGGGGCCGGTTCGACCGGGTCCTGGGCCGGCCAGCATTCTTCTCTTCCTTTGAGTGCTTCGAGTGACGTCGGGTCCAGCTTCGTGATCATCTCCATGTCCCGCTGCTCCTCTCCTTCCCTTGACCATGGCTTGTCCTCCTCTCCGGTGTCTTGATGCGCCTTGTACCTAATGACACATAGCACATCGGCATGAGGTAGCATTCCATCCAAAGGGGTACCGAGATCAAGGGTGGTGAGGAGCGAGTTCACCTTATCGTGTAGCGCTTTAACTCGAGCCCGACTCATCAGTCCACTTGGGGGATTAGTTGGTCTTGATGTAGTGTCGTCGGTGAGCGGGGCTACATCATCCCCCCCCCCCCTTGGGAAAGAGTCGTCCTTGACTCGTGGTCCTCCTCATCTCCATGATAGGGTGACAAGTCGGAGACATTGAATGTGTTGCTCACCAAGTACTTGGAGGTCGGAATGTCGATGACGTAGGCGTTGTTGTTGATGCGTTTGAGGACCTTGAAGGGGCCATCTCCTCTTGGCTTGAGCTTTGAGTTGCGTTCATGAGGGAACCGTTCCTTCCGGAGGTGGATCCAAACGAGGTCTCCTTCTTGAAATATTCTTTCCTTTTTCTTGGCGTTGAGGCGGTTGGCTTGACGAAGCACATGTTCTTGTATGATCGCTCTTGTTTCTTCATGTAGTTTCTTCATGGCGGCGGTGCGCTTGTCGAAGTCCATGTTCGTCCTCTCATGGAGGGGAAGTGGTAGTATGTCGAGTGCCGTGGGAGGTTCGAAACCGTAGACGACCATGAAGGGGCTCCGTGATGTTGTCTTGTGCTTGGCTCGATTGTAGGCGAACTCCGCATGCGCAAGGCAATCTTCCCATGACTTCAAGTTTTTCTTTACGAGTATGCGTAGAAGAGTTGAAAGGCTTCTATTGACCACTTCCGTTTGTCCGTCCGTTTGCGGGTGGGAGGATGATGAGAATAAGAGCTTCACTCCAAACTTTGCCATGAGTGACTTCCATAGATAGCTCATGAACTTGACGTCTCGGTCCGACACAATGCTTGCCGGTACTCCGTGTAGGCGGACAATTTCCCTGAAAAACAATGAAGCAATGTGTGAAGCATCATCGGTCTTATGGCAAGGTATGAAGTGTGCCATCTTAGAGAACCTATCCACTACCACAAAGATTGAATCATGGCCATGTTTGGTGCGAGGCAACCCTAGGACAAAATCCATGCTAATATCGGTCCATGGTGCATAAGGTATAGGCAATGGCATGTAAAGACCATAAGGATTGGAGGTCGACTTAGCTTGAAGGCATGTAGTGCAACGATTGCAAAGGCGCTCCACGTCCCGCTTCATCTTTGGCCAATAGTAATGAGTGGATAACATTGCAAGTGTCTTTTCACGACCAAAATGTCCCATAAAGCCACCTCCATGTGACTCTTGCAAGAGTAACTTTCGAAGAGAAGACTCGGGAATGCAAATTTTGTTGGCTTTAAACAAGTAGCCTTTGTGCAAATAGAAGTCATCAAATCCTCGGTCAATAGAACACTTCTCAAATATCGGAGCAAAGAAAGAATCGGAAGTATAGAGTTCTTTGATCTCCTCAAGTCCCAAGACATGAAAATCCAAGCGAGTAAGCAAAAGAGTGTTTTTGCGGGAAAGAGCATCCGCCACTACATTGTCCTTGCCCTTCTTGTATTTGATTACATATGGGAAGGACTCAATGAACTCAACCCATTTTGCATGACGTTTGTTCAAATTGTGTTGGCTTTTAAAATACTTCAAAGACTCATGGTCGGAATGAATGATAAACTCTTTTGGCCAAAGATAGTGTTGCCAAACTTCAAGAACACAAACCAAAGCATAGAGCTCCTTGTCATAAATAGGATAGTTGAGGCGTGCGCCATCCAACTTCTCACTATAATATGCCACGGGTTTTCCATCTTGCATAAGAACGCCACCAATACCAAGTCCACTCGCATCACACTCAATCTCAAAAGTTTTTGCAAAGTTTGGAAGGACAAGAAGGGGAGCTTCGGTAAGGCGTTTCTTCAACTCATCAAAAGCATTTTGTTGGGCCTTGCCCCATACAAACGGAACATTCTTTTTGGTAAGCTCGTTCAAAGGGCAAGCAATGGTGCTAAAATCTTTCACAAAGCGGCGGTAAAAACCGGCAAGTCCATGAAAACTTCGGACTTGACCGACATTTGTAGGAGTAGGCCAATTGTGGATGGCCTCTACCTTGGAAGAATCAACTTCAATCCCATTAGCGGAAACCACAAATCCAAGAAAAACCAATTTGTTTTGAGCAAATGTGCACTTGGGGAGGTTTGCATAAAGCTTCTCATGACGCAAGATGCATAAGACTTCTCTCACATGTTGCACATGGTCCTCGAGAGTTTTGCTATAAATGAGAATGTCATCGAAATAGACAACCACACTCTTGCCAATGAGAGGACGCAAGATGTGATTCATTAGGCGCATGAAAGTTGATGGAGCATTGGAAAGACCAAATGGCATAACAAGCCATTCATATAGACCGAGTTTGGTCTTGAACGCCGTTTTCCATTCATCACTGATACGTCTCCGACGTATCGATAATTTCTTATGTTCCATGCCACATTATTGATGATAGCTACATGTTTTATGCACAATTTATGTCATATTCGTGCATTTTCTGGAACTAACCTATTAACAAGGTGCCGAAGAGCCGATTCTTTGTTTTCTGCTGTTTTTGGTTTCAGAAATCCTAGTAACGAAATATTCTCGGAATTGGACAAAATCAACGCCCGGGGTCCTATTTTGCCACGAAGCTTCCGGAAGACCGAAGAGGAGTCGAAGTGGGGCCACGAGGCGCCGCCACACTAGGGCGGCGCGGCCCGGGCCCCGGCCGCGCCGACCTATGGTGTGGGGCCCTCGTGTGGCCCCCGCGTTGCCCTTCCGCCTACTTAAAGCCTCCGTCGCGAAACCCCCGGTACCGAAAGCCACGATACGGAAAACCTTCCGGAGACGCCGCCGCCGCCAATCCCATCTCGGGGGATTCCGGAGATCTCCTCCGGCACCCTGCCGGAGAGGGGATTCATCTCCCGGAGGACTCTTCACCGCCATGGTCGCCTCCGGAGTGATGAGTGAGTAGTTCACCCCTGGACTATGGGTCCATAGCAGTAGCTAGATGGTTGTCTTCTCCTCATTGTGCTTCATTGTTGGATCTTGTGAGCTGCCTAACATGATCAAGATCATCTATCCGTAATTCTATATGTTGTGTTTGTCGGGATCCGATGGATAGAGAATACTATGTTATGTTAATTATCAAGTTATTACCTATGTGTTGTTTATGATCTTGCATGCTCTCCGTTATTAGTAGAGGCTCGGCCAAGTTTTTGCTCTTAACTCCAAGAGGGAGTATTTATGCTCGATAGTGGGTTCATGCCTCCATTGAATGCGGGACAGTGACAGAAAGTTCTAAGGTTGTGGATGTGCTGTTGCCACTAGGGATAAAACATTGATGCTATGTCCGTGGATGTAGTTATTGATTACATTACGCACCATACTTAATGCAATTGTCTATTGTTTTGCAACTTAATACTGGAAGGGGTTCGGACGATAACCTGAAGGTGGACTTTTTAGGCATAGATGCATGCTGGATGGCGGTCTATGTACTTTGTGGTAATGCCCAATTAAATCTCACTATATTTATCATGACATGTATGTGCATTGTTATGCCCTCTCTATTTGTCAGTTGCCCGACTGTAATTTTTTCACCCAACATGCTTTTATCTTATGGGAGAGACACCTCTAGTGAACTGTGGACCCCGGTCCATTCTTTTATACTGAAATACAAATCTGCTGCAATACTTGTTTTTACTGTTTTCTTGCAAACAATCATCTTCCACACAATACGGTTAATCCTTTGTTACAGCAAGCCGGTGATATTGACAACCTCACTGTTTCGTTGGGGCAAAGTACTTTGGTTGTGTTGTGCAGGTTCCACGTTGGCGCCGGAATCCCTGGTGTTGCGCCGCATTACATTCCGCCACCATCAACCTTCAACGTGCTTCTTGACTCCTACTGGTTCGATTAAACCTTGGTTTCTTACTGAGGGAAAACTTACTGTTGTGCGCATCGCACCTTCCTCTTGGGGTTCCCAACGAACGTGTCAATTATACACGCATCAAGACTGTTTTCTGGCGCCGTTGCCGGGGAGATCAAGACACGCTGCAAGGGGAGTCTCCACTTCCCAATCTCTTTACTTTGTTTTTGTCTTGCTTTATTTTATTTACTACTTTGTTTGCTGCATTATATAAAAACACAAAAAAATTAGTTGCTAGCTTTACTTTATTTACTGTCTTGCACTCTATATCAAAAACAGAAAAAAAATTAGTTAGTTGCATTTACTTTATCTAGTTTGCTTTATTTACTACTACTAAAATGGCCACCCCTGAAAATACTAAGTTGTGTGACTTCACAACCACAAATAATAATGATTTCCTATGCACACCTATTGCTCCACCTGCTACTACAACAAAATTCTTTGAAATTAAACCTGCTTTACTGAATCTTGTTATGCGAGAGCAATTTTCCAGTGTTAGTTCCGATGATGCTGCTGCCCATCTCAATAATTTTGTTGAATTGTGTGAAATGCAAAAGTATAAGGATGTAGATGGTGATATTATTAAATTGAAATTGTTTCCTTTCTCATTAAGAGGAAGAGCTAAAGATTGGTTGCTATCTCTGCCTAAGAATAGTATTGATTCCTGGACTAAATGCAAGGATGCTTTTATTGGTAGATATTATCCCCCTGCTAAAATTATATCTTTGAGAAGTAGCATAATGAATTTTAAACAATTGGATAATGAACATGTTGCTCAAGCTTGGGAAAGAATGAAATCTTTGGTTAAAAATTGCCCAACCCATGGACTGACTACTTGGATGATCATCCAAACCTTCTATGCAGGACAAAAATTTTCTTCGCGGAATTTATTGGATTCAGCTGCTGGAGGTACCTTTATGTCCATCACTCTTGGTGAAGCAACAAAGCTCCTTGATAATATGATGATTAATTACTCTGAATGGCACACGGAAAGAGCTCCACAAGGTAAGAAGGTAAATTCTGTTGAAGAATCCTCTTCCTTGAATGATAAGATTGATGCTATTATGTCTATGCTTGTGAATGATAGGACTAATGTTGATCCTAATAATGTTCCGTTAGCTTCATTGGTTGCCCAAGAAGAACATGTTGATGTAAATAATAATTTCAACAACAATGCTTATCGGAACAATTCTAGTAATAACTATAGGCCATATCCTTATAATAATGGTAACGGTTATGCTAATTCTTATGGGAATTCTTACAACAATAATAGGAACACACCCCCTGGACTTGAAGCTATGCTTAAAGAATTTATTAGTACACAAACTGCCTTTAACAAATCTGTTGAGGAAAAGCTCAATAAAATTGATATTCTCGCTTCTAAGGTTGATAGTCTTGCCTCCGATGTTGATCTTTTGAAATCGAAAGTTATGCCTAATAGGGATATTGAAAATAAAATTGTTACTACAGCAAATGCCATCCAAGTTAGAATTAATGAGAATATAAGATTAATGGCTGAACTGCGTGCTAGGTGGGATAGAGAAGAAAATGAAAAACTAGCTAAAGAGAAAAATGTAGCTAAAGTTTGGACTATCACCACCACTAGCAATGCTAATGCCCCACATGTTGCTGCACCTCCTACTATTAATGGTAAAATAATTGGTGTTGGCAATGTTACTACTCCTAGTACAAAGCGCGCAAAATTACCTGAAATTGCTAAAACTACTGAAACTGCCTGTGATAAAACTGCTGAAATTTTTTCCAACCTTGGGGATGATAATCCCATTGCTTTAGATTGTAATGATTTAGATTTTGATGATTGCCACATCTCTGAAGTTATAAAGTTCTTACAAAAACTTGCTAAGAGTCCCAATGCTAGCGCTGTAAACTTGGCTTTCACAAAACATATTACAAATGCTCTCATAAAAGCTAGAGAAGAGAAAATAAAACTTGAAACTTCTATTCCTAGAAAGTTAGAGGATGGTTGGGAGCCCATCATTAAGATGAAGGTCAATGACTTTGATTGTAATGCTTTATGTGATCTTGGTGCAAGTATTTCCGTTATGCCTAAGAAAATTTATGATATGCTTGACTTGCCACCATTGAAAAATTGTTATTTGGATGTTAATCTCGCTGATAATGCTAAGAAGAAACCTTTGGGGAAAGTTGATAATGTTCATATTATGGTTAACAATAACCTTGTCCCCGTTGATTTTGTTGTCTTGGATATTGAATGCAATGCATCTTGCCCCATTATATTGGGAAGACCTTTTCTTCGAACCGTTGGTGCTACTATTGATATGAAGGAAGGTAATATTAAATATCAATTTCCTCTCAAGAATGGTATGGAACACTTCCCTAGAAAGAGAATGAAGTTACCTTTTGATTCTATTATTAGAACAAATTATGATGTTGATGCTTCATCTCTCGATAATACTTGATATACACTTTCTGCACCTAGCTGAAAGGCGTTAAAGAAATGCGCTTATGGGAGACAACCCATGTTTTTACTACAGTATTTTTGTTTTATATTTGAGTCTTGGAAGTTGTTTACTACTGTAGAAACCTTTCCTTATCTTAGTTTTGTGTTTTGATGTGCCAAGTAAAGTCTTTGATAGTAAAGTAAATACTAGATTTGGATTACTGCGCAGAAACAGATTTCTTTGCTGTCACGAATCTGGGTCTAATTCTCCGTAGGTAACTCAGAAAATTAAGCCAATTTACGTGAGTGATCCTCAGATATGTACGCAACTTTCATTCAATTTGGGCATTTTCATTTGAGCAAGTCTGGTGCCTTAATAAAATCCATCTTTACGGACTGTTTTGTTTTGACAGATTCTGCCTTTTATTTCGCATTGCCTCTTTTGCTATGTTGGATGAATTTCTTTGATCCATTAATGTCCAGTAGCTTTATGCAATATCCAGAAGTGTTAAGAATGATTGTGTCACCTCTGAACATGTTAATTTTTATTGTGCACTAACCCTCTAATGAGTTGTTTCGAGTTTGGTGTGGAGGAAGTTTTCAAGGATCAAGAGAGGAGTATGATGCAATATGATCAAGGAGAGTGAAAGCTCTAAGCTTGGGGATGCCCCGGTGGTTCACCCCTGCATATTCTAAGAAGACTCAAGCGTCTAAGCTTGGGGATGCCCAAGGCATCCCCTTCTTCATCGACAACATTATCAGGTTCCTCCCCTGAAACTATATTTTTATTTGGCCACATCTTATGTACTTTGCTTGGAGCGTCGGTTTGTTTTTGTTTTGTTTGAATAAAATGGATCCTAGCATTCACTGTGTGGGAGAGAGACACGCTCCGCTGTAGCATATGGACAAGTATGTCCTTAGGCTTTACTCATAGTATTCATGGCGAAGTTTCTTCTTCGTTAAATTGTTATATGGTTGGAATTGGAAAATGCTACATGTAGTAATTCTAAAATGTCTTGGATAATTTGATACTTGGCAATTGTTGTGCTCATGTTTAAGCTCTTGCATCATATACTTTGCACCCATTAATGAAGAAACACTTAGAGCTTGCTAATTTGGTTTGCATATTTGGTTTCTCTAGAGTCTAGATAATATCTAGTATTGAGTTTTGAACAACAAGGAAGACGGTGTAGAGTCTTATAATGTTTACAGTATGTCTTTTATGTGAGTTTTGCTGTACCGTTCATCCTTGTGTTTGTTTCAAATAACCTTGCTAGCCTAAACCTTGTATTGAGAGGGAATACTTCTCATGCATCCAAAATCCTTGAGCCAACCACTATGCCATTTGTGTCCACCATACCTACCTACTACATGGTATTTCTCCGCCATTCCAAAGTAAATTGCTTGAGTGCTACCTTTAAAATTCCATCATTCACCTTTGCAATATATAGCTCATGGGACAAATAGCTTAAAAACTATTGTGGTATTGAATATGTACTTATGCACTTTATCTCTTATTAAGTTGCTTGTTGTGCGATAACCATGTTTTATGGGGAAGCCATCAACTACCCTTTGTTGAATATCATGTGAGTTGCGATGCATGTCCGTCTTGTCCGAAGTAAGAGAGATCTACCACCTTTATGGTTGGAGCATACATATTGTTAGAGAAGAACATTGGGCCGCTAACTAAAGCCATGATTCATGGTGGAAGTTTCAGTTTTGGACATATATCCTCAATCTCATATGAGAATAATAATTGTTGCCACATGCTTATGCATTAAAGAGGAGTCCATTATCTGTTGTCCATGTTTTCCCGGTATGGATGTCTAAGTTGAGAATAATCAAAGCGAGAAATCCAAAATGCGAGCTTTCTCCTTAGACCTTTGTACGAGCGGCATGGAGGTACCCCATTGTGACACTTGGTTAAAACATGTGTATTGCGATGATCCGGTAGTCCAAGCTAATTAGGACAAGGTGCGGGCACTATTAGTATACTATGCATGAGGCTTGCAACTTGTAAGATATAATTTACATAACTCATATGCTTTATTACTACCGTTGACAAAATTGTTTCATGTTTTCAAAATAAAAGCTCTAGCACAAATATAGCAATCGATGCTTTCCTCTTTGAAGGACCATTCTTTTTACTTTTATGTTGAGTCAGTTCACCTATCTCTCTCCACCTCAAGAAGCAAACACTTGTGTGAACCGTGCATTGATTCCTACATACTTGCATATTGCACTTGTTATATTACTCTATGTTGACAATTATCCATGAGATACACATGTTATAAGTTGAAAGCAACCGCTGAAACTTAATCTTCCTTTGTGTTGCTTCAATACCTTTACTTTGATTTATTGCTTTATGAGTTAACTCTTATGCAAGACTTATTGATGCTTGTCTTGAAGTACTATTCATGAAAAGTCTTTGCTTTATGATTCACTTGTTTACTCATGTCATTACCATTGTTTTGATCGCTGCATTCATTACATATGTTTACAAATAGTATGATCAAGGTTATGATGGCATGTCACTTCAGAAATTATCTTTGTTATCGTTTTACCTGCTCGGGACGAGCAGAACTAAGCTTGGGGATGCTGATACGTCTCCGACGTATCGATAATTTCTTATGTTCCATGGCACATTATTGATGATATCTACATGTTTTATGCACACTTTATGTCATATTCGTGCATTTTCTGGAACTAACCTATTAACAAGATGCCGAAGAGCCGATTGTTGTTTTCTGCTGTTTTTGGTTTCAGAAATCCTAGTAACGAAATATTCTCGGAATTGGACGAAATCAACGCCCGTGGTCCTATTTTGCCACGAAGCTTCCGGAAGACCGAAGAGGAGTCGAAGTGGGGCCACGAGGCACCGCCACACTAGGGCGGCGCGGTCCAGGCCCTGGCCGCGCCGACCTATGGTGTGGGGCCCTCGTGTGGCCCCCCGCGTTGCCCTTCCGCCTACTTAAAGCCTCCGTCGCGAAACCCCCAGTACCGAGAGCCACGATACGGAAAACCTTCCAGAGACGCCGCCACCGCCAATCCCATCTCGGGGGATTCTGGAGATCTCCTCCGGCACCCTGCCGGAGAGGGGATTCATCTCCCGGAGGACTCTTCACCGCCATGGTCGCCTCCGGAGTGATGAGTGAGTAGTTCACCCCTGGACTATGGGTCCATAGCAGTAGCTAGATGGTTGTCTTCTCCTCATTGTGCTTCATTGTTGGATCTTGTGAGCTGCCTAACATGATCAAGATCATCTATCCGTAATTCTATATGTTGTGTTTGTCGGGATCCGATGGATAGAGAATACTATGTTATGTTAATTATCAAGTTATTACCTATGTGTTGTTTATGATCTTGCATGCTCTCCGTTATTAGTAGAGGCTCGGCCAAGTTTTTGCTCTTAACTCCAAGAGGGAGTATTTATGCTCGATAGTGGGTTCATGCCTCCATTGAATCCGGGATAGTGACAGAAAGTTCTAAGGTTGTGGATGTGCTTGTTGCCACTAGGGATAAAACATTGATGCTATGTCCGAGGATGTAGTTATTGATTACATTACGCACCATACTTAATGCAATTGTCTATTGTTTTGCAACTTAATACTGGAAGGGGTTCGGACGATAACCTGAAGGTGGACTTTTTAGGCATAGATGCATGCTGGATGGCGGTCTATGTACTTTGTCGTAATGCCCAATTAAATCTCACTATATTTATCATGACATGTATGTGCATTGTTATGCCCTCTCTATTTCTCAATTGCCCGACTGTAATTTGTTCACCCAACATGCTTTTATCTTATGGGAGAGACACCTCTAGTGAACTGTGGACCCCGGTCCATTCTTTTATACTCGAAATACAAATCTGCTGCAATACTTGTTTTTACTGTTTTCTTGCAAACAATCATCTTCCACACAATACGGTTAATCCTTTGTTACAGCAAGCCGGTGAGATTGACAACCTCAACTGTTTCGTTGGGGCAAAGTACTTTGGTTGTGTTGTGCAGGTTCCACGTTGGCGCCGGAATCCCTGGTGTTGCGCCGCATTACATTCCGCCACCATCAACCTTCAACGTGCTTCTTGACTCCTACTGGTTCGATTAAACCTTGGTTTCTTACTGAGGGAAAACTTACTGCTGTGCGCATCGCACCTTCCTCTTGGGGTTCCCAACGAACGTGTCAATTGTACGCGCATCAATCACCAATGGCCATGCGGATTTGGTGGTAGCCACTACGCAAATCGACTTTAGAGAAAATGGTGGCACCACTAAGCTCATCAAGCATATCATCTAAACGCGGAATGGGATGGCGATAACGAACGGTAATGGCATTGATGGGGCGGCAATCCATACACATTCGTTGCGTCTCATCCGGTTTAGGCACAAGAATCACGGGAACCGCACAAGGGCTAAGGCTTTCGCGAACGTACCCTTTAGCGAGGAGATCTTGTATTTGTCGTTGAATCTCCTTTGTGTCTTCGGGGTTGGTGCGGTAGGCGGCACGGTTTGGGAGCGGAGCGCCGGGTATGAGGTCGATGCGGTGCTCTATGCCCCGAAGCGGTGGAAGTCCATGAGGAAGCTCGTCGGGGAAGACATCTTGGAACTCCTTCAAAAGAGACAACAAAGACGAAGGAATTGTGGTTAAGTCGTTAGTCTCCGATGACGGTCCCTTGCAAATGAGGACGTAGTGCAATATGGTGGATGGGTTTGCTTGCACTTCTGTCCACTCGCTTTTGGTGGCTAGGAGGACGCTCTTTCGCTCACTCACGTATGGCTTGTGGCGCTCACTCTCCATTTGGTGGTTCTCTCCCTCACCTCTCAACTCACTATGGTGGAAGTGATGTTGTGCCCTCGCTAGAGCCTTCGCATTGTCGGCGATGACTTGACTAGGAGTCATGGGGCGTAGCTCGAACTTCTTATCCTTGACCTTCAAGGTGTATGCATTGGTGTGTCCGTCATGTATAGCCTTCTTGTCAAATTGCCATGGGCGGCCAAGCAACATGTGGCACACCGTCATGGGCACCACGTCACATTCAACGGAATCTTCATAGGGGCCGATCTTGAAGTTGACGGTGACGGTATGTTGTATCTTGACGTTGCCCTTGTCGCTCAACCATTGGATATGGTAAGGGTGAGGGTGCTTGCGAAGTGTGAGATTGAGCTTCTCACACAACTCGGTGCTTGCAAGGTTATGGCAACTTCCTCCATCGATGATGACCTTTATTGACTTGCCACCAATACCGGCACGGGTTTGGAAGATGTTGCACCGTTGGTCTTCCATAGCTTGAGGTTGAGTTGTTAGCACCCTTGTGACCACACGAGAAGGGTTTGGGTCATGCACACATAAGAGAGGGTCTTCTCCACTATCTTCCTCATAAGCTTCTTCATTTGCGACATCGGCTTGTACCATAGCTTCATATTCATCTTCATCGAGCGTCTCTATGTCACCATTCTCCATGGTGATCATGACCTTGGTATTCTTGCACTCAAAGGATTTGTGACCTTGGGTGCCACACTTGAAGCAAGTGACATTAGAGGGTCCCATAGAGGCCTTAGATGAGGCGGTAGAGGACACCGTTTGCTTCATGCGACTTTGGGTAGTCGGTTGCTTGGATGGTGTAGAGGAGGCGGTAGGCTTTACACTTGTTGTAGGTGTTGTTGTCGCGAACTTGGAGGCGAAGTATGACTTGGACTTGGAGTACTTGATGTCTTCACTCACTTGGCGCTCGGCCTTGGAGGCTTGGTGAACCAACTCAACCATGTTGGAGTAAGGTTGGAACTCCACAATTCGCTTGATGGGGTAGTTGAGTCCATTGAAGAAACGAGCGATGGTTTGTTGCTCGGATTCTTGGATGTTGGCTCGCATCATAGTCAACTCCATCTCCTTGAAGAACTCCTCGACGGTCTTGGTACCTTGCTTCAACTTTTGGAGCTTGCTGAAGAGGTCGGTCTCGTAGTGGGTTGGTACAAAGCGAGCTTGCATCTCTTCCTTCATCTCTTCCCAAGTGTCAATTGGAGGTTCGCCCTTTTCTTCCCTTAGAGTGAGGACTTGCTCCCACCAAGTGTTTGCATAATCCTCAAACTCAAGAGACGTGATGACCCACAAGTATAGGGGATCGCAACAGTCTTCGAGGGAAGTATTACCCAATTTATTGATTCGACACAAGGGGAGACAAAGAATACTTGAAAGCCTTAACAGCGGAGTTGTCAATTCAGCTGCACCTGGAAACAGACTTGCTCGCAAGAGTTTATCAGTAGTAACAGTTTTATAGCAGTAGCGATAATAAAATAACAGCAGCAGAGTAACAAAGACAGCAGTAGTGATTATAGTAAACAACAGGATTAAAATATCGTAGGCACGGGGACGGATGACGGGCGTTGCATGGATGAGAGAAACTCATGTAACAATCATAGCAGGGCATTTGCGGATAATAATAAAACGGTATCCAAGTACTAATCAATCAATAGGCATGTGTTCCAATTATAGTCGTACGTGCTCGCAATGAGAAACTTGCACAACATCTTTTGTCCTACCAGCCGGTGGCAGCCGGGCCTCAAGGGAAACTACTCGGATATTAAGGTACTCCTTTTAATAGAGTACCGGAGCAAAGCATTAACACTCCGTGAACACATGTGATCCTCACATCGCTACCATTCCCTCCGGTTGTCCCGATTTCTGTCACTTCGGGGCCATTGGTTCCGGACAGCGACATGTGTATACAACTTGCAGGTAAGATCATAAACAACGAATATCTTCATGAATCAATAACATGTTCAGATCTGAGATCATGTCACTCGGGCCCTAGTGACAAGCATTAAGCATAACAAGTTGCAACAATATCATAAAAGTACCATCTACGGACACTAGGCACTATGCCCTAACAATTTTATGCTATTACATGACTAATCTCATCCAATCCCTACCATCCCCTTCGGCCTACAGCGGGGGAATTACTCACACATGGATGGGGGAAACATGGCTGGTTGATGTAGAGGCGTTGGCGGTGATGATGGCGATGATCTCCTCCAATTCCCCGTCCCGGCGGAGTGCCAGAACGGAGACTTCGGCTCCCGAGACGGAGTTTCGCGATGTGGCGGCGTTCCGGAGGGTTTCGGCGACTTCGACTTCTCCCCGTGCGTTTTTAGGTCGAGGCGAATAAGTAGTCCGAAGGAGGGCGTCGGAGGCCAGCCGAGGGGCCACACCACATGGCCGCGCGGGCCCCCCCGGGCCGCGCCGCCCTATGGTGTGGGGCCCTCGGGCCTCCACCTTACTTGTCCTTCGGCTCCGTCGTATTCTGGGAAAATAGGCCCTTTCGTCAAAATCCCGAGGTTTTTCCCGAAAGTTGGATTTACTGTACAAAAACGAGACACTAGAACAGTTCTGCTGAAAACAGCGTTAGTCCGTGTTAGTTGCATCCAAAATACACAAATTAGAGGCAAAACAATAGCAAAAGTGTTCGGGAAAGTAGATACGTTTTGGACGTATCAACTCCCCCAAGCTTAGCTTATTGCTTGTCCTCAAGCAATTCAGTTAACAACTGAGCGATAAAAGAACTTTCACGAACACATTTGCTCATATGATGTATACATTCTCATGATATGGCTAATACTTGAGCAGTTCATAATAAGGTACATGCAAATAAGGTCATCTAACAGCTATGTCAATCATGAAGAGGTACCAACAATTAATAATAAGCATCATGAATCATGTATATAAGCAGGATTGCAATGTTCATAAGAGAGTATGATAGAGTGGTATCTCGCTTGCCTGTATTTGATTGGCAAAACATAAATGCCCGGGCACCTCTGGAGTTCATAGAAAGACTAGAAGTAGTGATTGTCAAAGATAAAAGCATCAAAGTTATACCACAATCAATCATATTTTGAGACAAGCATATTATACTAAGAATGACAGTTGTGCTCTCAAGAAAGTGCTCAAAGAAGGGATGGAGACACAACATAAAAGTAAAAGATTGACCCTTCGCAGAGGGAAGCAGGGATTAACATGCGCTAGAGCTTTTCATTTGTAAATCAGGAGTAAAATTATTTTGAGAGGTGTTTGTTGTTATCAACGAATGGTAATGGGTACACCAACTACCTCGCCAACCGGACTTTCAAGAGCGGCTCCCATGAATTGGTTGCAAACGGAGAGACAACTAGATTCACACGTGACCTCTCTTCTCTTCTCTCTTTTTGCTTAAAAGCTTGTAACTCTTTTGTATATGGTGACACTTGCACTCTTTTGTATCTATGGTGGCACTTGTACTCTTTTTGTGTTTTTGCGGCTTTTTCTCGCACTATGTTAGCGTTAGCTCGCTTTTGCTATCTTGCCACACGAGTGTTTGCTTAGAAGCTCTACTCCACACTACACACACACCTCACAATCGGGGTCACGTGCAATGTCTCGCAACACTAGACAAGCAATGCTCGATAGGATAGATCGCAAAAGGAAGAGGGTTACAAGGGAAAACTGCAAGTTATACCTGCGATGATGGTGGTGGTGGTGGTGGTGGTGGTGGTGGTAGCCGAAATCGAGCTCGGAGAAGGGGCGGATCGTCGCCCGGTCTGGGATCCGGTTTGACCGGACTGTGGACCGGCTGGTCCGGTTGGCGGCCGGTCGGCCGGGTTCTGCGCCGGACGGTCCGGTCTGGGGGCCGGTTGACCGGGTTTCAACCGGGTTTCGCGGTTTCTCTCTCCTGTTCTTCCCCAAACCAAAACCAAAAGAGCAAATCGACGGGAAACGATGGAATTGGAGGCTAAAAGTTGGGGAAGTAGTAGATCAAGCACATCAACACCGAATCCACGGACCAAAACCACTCAAAACGCAACCAAATCACAGATCGGTCCAAAGGCACTTTGGGTCTATTTTTGGGGATTTTTTGAAAAAATTTCTAGAAACGAAATCGGGTGGGTGGAGGGTCAAAATCGCGGTAACCAAGAGCTGCTGATACCATATGATGAGATCTGAGATCTAGGGGTTGGCCCGATCTCGCGATTTGACCCAAGGATCGAGGGGAAAAGATGGGAGAGCGCGAGGAACACGAAGAACACGAAGAACACGGTACTCACGCACGCACACCAACCCGATACACCCGATACTTACCCCCGTGGCTCGATGGACCACGCCAATAGAATCACCCGGAAGAGGCACGCGGCAGAATTCCCGGTGAGAGATTGGTGTTGGAGAAAAGAGATTGGTGAGGGAGAGAGAGTGACTTGCACTAGAATCTCACTCAACAATATCCAAATCAACAACAAGGATGGCCTTGATTACGAGAGGGATGCTTGTCCAAGATGGATGCTAACCCTAGGGAGACTAAGCTCAAAGTTGGTTTAAGCTCAAAATTATGTCTAAGGGGTAAAGGAGGGGTTCCAGGTCCTTATATAGGCATACACGGCCAGCAAGGCGAAAAGGTACGCAAATGGATAACTTAGGAAGTTTGGTGAGTCATTCCCGTCGGATCCGGTTTGGGGCCGGTCAGACCGGGCCTGTGACCGGGTGGTCCGGTCCTGGGGCCGGTCGACCGGTCGCCAACCGGAAACCTCGCAAGTTTCTGTTCGGTTGCGTTCCGGTACGATGCGGGGAAGTCCGGTTGGGCGGCTGGTTGACCGGGCCTGGGACCGGATGGTCCGGTTATGGGGCCGGTCCGACCGGGTCCTGGGCCGGCCAGCATTCTTCTCTTCCTTTGAGTGCTTCAAGTGACGTCGGGTCGAGCTTCGTGATCATCTCCATGTCCCGCTGCTCCTCTCCTTCCCTTGACCATGGCTTGTCCTCCTCTCCGGTGTCTTGATGCGCTTTGTACCTAATGACACATAGCACATCGGCATGAGGTAGCATTCCATCCAAAGGGGTACCGAGATCAAGGGTGGTGAGGAGCGAGTTCACCTTATCGTGTAGCGCTTTAACTCGAGCCCGAGTCATCGGTCCACTTGGGGGATTAGTTGGTCTTGATGTAGTGTCGTCGGTGAGCGGGGCTACATCACTACCGGTCGAGGAAGGGGAGCGGCCTGCGGCAAGGGCATCCCTGCCGGCCATCCCTGGAACCCGGGGGGTCCCGCATATGACCCAGCAGGCGGAGCCGCAGCAGCCGCGGGCGGCGCCGACCCCGGCAAGGATGACGTAGAACCAGGAGTCGGCACCGACCCCCCAGGCGGCGCGGACGGCCGCGACGAACCGGCCATCTCCGCAACGGCGGAAGCACGGACGACCACCTGCAGGAAAGAACGTCTTTGCAGCACACTTGTCAAGGAAGCTTGGGGGAACGACAACACAGCAACGGGCGGGTAGGGCGGAGCACGATCAAGGACGGCGGCAGAACCAGGGGAAGGAAGGATCGAAGCAGAGCGATCAGACCGTGATCGCATGCGTGCCATGTACGCACGCTGCATAGCCGACAAAGTATGGTAAAAGTTGGCAAAAAATTCACTCTATGACAAGTGGGTCATATGAACTCTGAAGTGTGGCAGCTCTAAAGTATGGCAAGAACTAAATAAATGCCAAATTGACAAACTTTAGCTTGGCAAAGTGTGGCTGGGAACCAAACATGCCTTTAGTGCAAGTGTTGTAAAAGGGCCTATGTAAACTTGTACCTGCCAGGTGTTTCAATAGAGGTTTTTCTGGGGTCTTCTAGACCCCTTCTTTGTGCAAAAAGAAAAGAAAAGAAAGAAACGCGGAAATTCAATTCGGCTCCTGGGTGCATATGCTCCCTCTACCAACAAAACATATTTCAAAGTGTGGAAAAATTTTGACAAAAAATTCTACATGTACATCTCCATAATATATGTGCGCGCGTCAAGTTTCACGAAAAAATAATATTTTTTGTGGCCTATGTCAAAAAGAGAAAACTTATCCAGTGAAAAGCATTGTTTTTAGCACGGAATTTTGTCTTTTTTACACATGTCACATGATAAGTTCATTTTTTATGAAACAACTTTGTGAGCATGTAGCACATGAAGATGTACGTGCAAACTTTTTATTTCAATTTTTTTGAAATTTAAAATATGTGTAAGATGCATTTCAAAATATAGGAAGCATATGCTCCCATGTTCCAAAACACCGCTCCCGAAGAAACGCTCCTCGAATAGCAGCAAATGAAAGCAAATGAAAGCGATATACTTCACTCCCACCTTTTTCTTTGAACCTGAGTAACATAGTGCATGGTCTAACTAAACCAGCTTGTGCTAATTAGTCACGGGGTTTCCAATTGACAAAGAAAATATAGTATTATAATTTCTACGTGCTCTCTCACTCTCAGAAAGAACTTAAACAAAACATAAGCACATGGATGCATGAATGTAGCGATAGCGCACCAGACAGAAGAAATTAAAAGCCTAACCCTAGCCTGCAATGTGACGACTCAGCCACGTGTGCTGCTTCACCTAGTCCGATGTTATTCTTGTTCTCCTCCTCCTGAAGCTCCTCCTTGATGTCGATATGCGTGTTCACGTCCACGGCCTGCAGCTCCTGCCGCATGTCGAACACATCAACGAGCGACGCCACCTTCATCTCGTACTCCTTCTGGCCAATCTGGTAGTGCTCCTCGAGCTGCTGACCCATGCCCGATGACATCAACGGCGGCATTTGATCCACCTTGTGATGATCATCATCAGCGTCGCAGTCGGAGTCGTAATCGAAATGCTCCATGATGTCGACGTTAATGTCGACGCCGCTGGGCTTGCTTCCCGCGTCTTCGCCGGCTCCGGTCGTCTCGTAGTAGAAATAGTCGTACAGCTGCTGTGGCTGCTGTTGTCCACCGTGGTGATCTTGCGGTTTAGGGCTGTTGTTCAGGTCGTCGTGATCGGCGCCGTTACGTATCACCTCGTGAGTTTCTTGTCCGACGTAGAGCGCGTCGACGACGTCCTGATCTTGCTCGGTGCCGAGGAGGAGCGGCTGCTGGTTGGAGGACGTGACCTCGAGGTCGGTGCATGGGCCGTCCATGACGCCGCCGCCACCAGCCGGCAGTGCCCCGACGCACGGGGTGGCCTGGCGGCAGAGATCGAGGTGGTGTTGCAGGGCAGACAGTTCGGCAAACTCGAGGTTAAAGGTGTGCTCGAGTTCGGCGATGATGCGGCAGCAGCCTGAAGTGGGATCCGCGGCTCGCATCTCCGCCTGGTAGATGAGCGTCTGCATGGCGGTGTCGCGCTCCTCCGGCTTGAGGCGCTTCAGCGTCTTGAGGATGTTGCTGACGCCGAACAGGCGATGAGCGCGGAGGAAGCGGATCTGCTGGTCGGCGGGGAAGTAGGGCGCGAGCGGGCAGTCTGGGTTGCACTTGCGCCGCTGGTACTTGCACGCCGCGCACGCCTGGTTGGTCGTCCCACCGCCGCTGCCACCGCCGCCGCCGCCGCCGCTGCGAGGGGAGACGCTGCTCGACTGCGAGCGAGCGCCGGAGTGGTGATGGTTGTGGTGGTGCGATTTGATGTTGTTGTTGTTGCTGTTGGTAGCGGTGGTGATGGCCGAGGTGGGGTTGGTGATGGTAATATGGAGGTGAGAGGAGGAGGCGGCGGAGGAGGAGGTCATTGCTGCGCGCGCGCCGGCAATGGCGACGGAGCTACCTAGCGAGGTCGGAGGCGTCGGTGAAGGGGTGGCCCAGGCGTCTTCGTAGGAATAGGAGAGGCCGCGGGAGCTGTCAAGGCCATTGGTTAGGAATTAGCTGGGTGATGCCTATTAAAAGGGATCCATGCAATCGAAGCATTGCAGGGTGCGAAGACCTGGCTTCACACATCGCCGTGCGTGGCCGTGTAGTGGAATTAGTCGCACCATGGCTCCGAGCGTTGCGGGGTGCAAAGACTTTGTTCCGGGTTTGAGTTATATCACTCCCCAGTCAACGTGAGGTGATCTGGTAGCCATTTGTGGTTTAGAATTCGCAGCAGCTGCATGGGGCATCACATTCTAGATTTGAAAAGCACATGGTCCCCACAGCATATATCTAGGCAACAGAAAAACTGATTTCCTGCAGCTAAGTTAATTTAGTACTAGCACTACCGGGTTCTTTTTTTTTTTTGCTGAGTATACACGGTTTCTTATGAAGGTCGCCGGCAGAGGGAGAAGAGTTTTCTGTCCATAAGGCTTTGCACCCTATTACTGTATTACAAGATAGGTTATGTTAGATATATTTGGTAGGTATATTTGGTAATATAAGATTTGTAATCCAAACCTACCTTATCTCTAGGTGAGGCTTCTTGCCTCCCAAGACTTAGAGTAGCTCTAGCAGCAAGCCAGCAACCTTAAACGCAAATCGAAACGGAGGAATTCAGTTCCTGAATCCCGCATTTTCAGTTCGAGAAACTCGTGGGAAGAGGAGCCACCGAATCGTAACTGTACATTTTAAAAATTCGCGTCCGTTGTACTCCCGGCCGGAAAAATTCAGAGAAAGTTTAGTTAACGATCGCACACAGTTCATATGGATTACTCCGTATGGATTATACAGAGAGCCAAAGAAACGGCGGCGCATCAACCTACGACCGCTAGCTACGGCGGCGCATCTACCTACGGCCGCTAGCTACGGCGGCACACTAACTACGACGACGCACTAACTACGGCGGCGATGGCGCTTCATTCGATGACGATGACTTCCACCGCGCGCTTCTCCGCCTTCTGGCGCTGCTGAAGCTGCTGCACCTCCTCCTTCTCCGCCTTATGGCGCTCGATGAGGCGGAGGGCCTCCTCCAGCTCGGCATCGTCGGCGGCGACCTCGCGGAGGCGGGTGCGCTCGGAGCGCCGCTTGATCCGCGCGAGGACGCGTGCCTCGGCCTCGTCGGAGGCGACGTAGTCGCCATCGACGACGTCTTCTTCTTCCGATTCCTCGGAGCTGAACCCCGAGGAGAGGGCGGGCGGCGAAGGGGGGTACGGCGACGACGGTGGCGACTGCTGCCGCTGCTGCTCCCCGCACGAGGGAAGCAGAGCAACTCCCCAGTTGGTCCAGCGCCGCGCCGCCCGCTTCTTGCTGGCCACCGACCGACTTGCTTTGAGCTCCGCGCTCGTCCTGAGGAGCTGGACGCGGGAACCGTAGCACGGCGGGGAGGGCGGTGGGACGGGGTCCATGTCGATGCAGCAGAGCGTTTTGCATCGATGGCGGTGCGGATTAGGTGGATGCGGTGGAGTATTTGGTTGCTGGAGGTTCATCGGCGGCGGCGGATTTCGCGAAGGAATGCAACGGAGTAGATAGGGTTTCTGCTCGTGTCCAACGACCTGAGCGGCATATGTACCGTCCAACGCGGGCTTTTCTCAGGCCACTGAACTCTGTTTGTGGGCCGGCATCACTAAATCACGAAGCGCAAAACCGAACGCGGCCCGTATGTCTCCGGAGTTTTTTTTTTTGGTTTTGAGCCTATTTACGGTAGCCGCTAGAGCTACTCTTTACCCCTATATATACTCGCCGAGAGACTAAATACAACATTCATCATATTCTGCCAATATCTCTCCCTCTCTATCGTTCTACATGGTATCAGAGCAGCACACTCCTTGACCTAGCCGCCACACAAGCTTCCGGGGCACGCCGCCCCGGGGGGAGGTCGAACTCCATGATATACTCCGGGGACCACGCAACCCGTAGGAGGGTTCATCCGCCGATTTGTAGATCTCGATCTACCCTCGAGTGATTTTTTCCTGATCTGTAGATCGGTTCTTTTTTGTCCGTTGGTCGCTCGATCGACATTTTCTTTTTTTGGTTTTACTGATCATAGATCGGATTGAGTAGCCCACCACCGTCGTCTTCGCGTGCGTGCACTCCGACATCGCGGCATCGACGATCTAAACCGTGCCATCGCGCCTGCCTCCGGCGCTGTCGCGTCTACCTTGGAAGGCTGCCATGGCCTCAATGGCAGGTTATCGCGGCACTTGGCCGGCTACTGCGCCTTCCTTGGTAGACTGCCGCGGCCGTGACCCTCGGATCGACTTCGCCTCCATCACCCAGGACATCATCGACAACGTCGCCATCGCCTTTGATCTACGCGTCATCCACGCCATGGCGCGTACAACGTCGTCCTTGGTCTGATCAACCAATCGCGCGCACGTCTCCACGAAGCATGTCCCCGAGCACGCTCCTACCACCGATCGAGCTAAGGGTTTCCGTTGCGTCGCCCCTTTGGGCCGCAGCGTCGCCGCCTTTGGTCCATGCTACCGGCCTCGGACGTGCCTTCCGAGGAGTGTATGTCGCTAGTGGCCTCCCGCAGCTACATCGGCTCGTGCCCTGCAGCTACGCCAGCCCCTCAGATCGTGACGTCGCCACACACTATCTACTTCGCCATCCCCACACACAGACATCCCAGGCCACCCTCGCGCCGCCTCCCTTTGCGCGGATCGTCACCGGCCGTGCATGGTCTTCTTGATGTTGTCGGGATCTTCCTTGTCTACTTAGAGTACTGCCGCCAAACCACCACAAGTAAACTGCATGACCACTTTTGGTCACCGCAGGCCTTGCCGACTACCTCTACAATCTAGGCACCCAATGTGGCCACTCCAGAACGCCGCTGGTTTTTCGCCGCCTTCTACGTCTCCGTCCACCACGACCTCTTCGCATCGTCTCGTCCCTGACTACTTCGTCTACTCTGACAATCGCGGACTGCATCAGCACCTCTCCCTCTTTTCCGCTTTGCGACTCGCCACCGTTATGGAGGCTCCTCTGCTGGTCCCCCTGACACTGGCGCACGATCCATGTCCCTTCCCTCACACGCATGGTATTGGCAACACCGGTACGTTCCTTCGTCCTTGACGCGTCCCCGGGCCTGGCAAGTCCGGATCGGCACCTCATTCTCATCAGCTTCGACAACGTCTTCCTCAGTGCCTGGCGAATACCCCCTATCAGTGCCTGGCACTGACAGGGAGGAACCAAGTATCCCTGGTCCTCCTGAGTGTCCTGCATGGGGTCTTGTGGTGGAACGTGTATCATGTTAAGCAACTCGTTCTGAGAAGCGTAATCCTCCATGTTGTTCTCATCCTCAAGTGAAGTCCTCCTACACACAGACCCAGATATATATGGGTGTTTTCGTAACCTATGGTATGTATAAACATTAGTCCTTACAAATAACTGATAACCCACAAGTATAGGGGATCGCAACAGTCTTCGAGGGAAGTAAAACCCAAATTAATTGATTCGACACAAGGGGAGGTACAGAATACTTATAAGCCTTAACAACTGAGTTGTCAATTCAGCTGCACCTGGAAAAACACTAGTAACAGGGGTGATGTGAAAGCAGCAGTAATATGAGAGCAATAGTAACAGTAACACAGCAGCAGTAATAGTAACACAGAGGCAATGGCACCAGAAAATAGTTGATACTACTTCCAATGTCATATAGGAACGAGTATATGATGATGAGAGATGGACCGGGGTTCCCAGCTATCTTCACTAGTGGTAACTCTCCAATAACAAGTGTTGGGTGAACAAATTACAGTTGGGTAATTGATAGGATTGAAATATCATTAAGACAGAACATCAATTTATTAATCATGTAGGCATATTTTTCATATATAGTCATACGTGCTCGCAATGAGAAACTTGCATAACATCTTTTTTCCTACCAGCCGGTGGCAGCCAGGCCTCAAGGGAATCTACTGGTAATTAAGGTACTCATTTTAATAGAGCACCGGAGCAAAGCATTAACACTTGGTGAAAACATGTGATCCTCATACCTAAGCCTTCCCCTCCAGTTATCCCGATTGCTTGTCACTCTGGAGCCTCGGGTTCCGGACATAGACATGTGCAAACAACCTGTAGATACAATCTAAGCAATAAGTATAGAGCTTAAATCTAAGATCATGCCACTCGTGCACTAGTGACAAGCATTAAACACAACAAGATTGCAGCAACAATAATTTCACAAACTTTATAGATAGACTAATCATAATGTAACAATCCATCAGATCCCAACAAACACAACACCGATTACATCAGATGGATCTCAATCTGTAAGGCAGCTCATGAGATCATTGTATTGAAGTACATGGGAGAGAGAGTACCAACTAGCTACAGCCAGAACCCGTAGTCCATGGGGGAACTACTCACGGAGCATGATGGAGGCAGTGGCGTTGATGGAGATGGCTTCCGGGGACACTTCCCCGTCCCGGCGGCGTGCCGGAACAGAGACTTCTGTCCCCCGAAACGGAGTTTCGCGATGGCGGCGGCGCCCCTGGAGTCTTTCTGGAGTTTCATCAATTGGTATAGGGTTTTCACGTCACGAGGGATAATATAGGCGAGGCGGCGCAAGGGGGTGCCTGGGGGGCCCACACCATAGGCTGGCGCGCCCCCCTCTAGGCCGCGCCGCCCTGTGGTCAGGGGGCCCTGGGCCTCCTCTCCGTCTCCCCTTCGGTGTTCTGGTCCATCTCGGTGAAATAAGATGTTTGCCTTCTGTTTCGTCGAATTCCGAGAATATTGCCCGAACAGCTTTTCTGGAACCAAAAACAACAGAAAACATGAACTGGCACTGTGGCATCTTGTTAATAGGTTAGTTCTGGAAAATGCATGAAATCATTATAAAGTGTGAGCAAAACATGTAGGTATTGTCATAAAACTAGCATGGAACATCAGAAATTATAGATATGTTGGAGACGTATCAATAACATATCGTACAAGACATATGGAACACATATGATGACATGACTGTCGTCGTGGTGAACAAACAGATGATTGGGGTAGGCTTATGTTGTGGCCGATGGACACCGGAGGATCCGGGGAGGGATGATGTGGTAGAGACTGCACACGGAGGAACACACAAACACAACGATCTACCCAGGTTCAAGGCCCTCGTGAGGAGGTAAAAGCCCTACTCATGCGTGTTTGACGTATATGAGTATATATGAGTGGTACAAAGTTGCTCCTTGAGTTGTGTGTCCTGAGGAGGAAGAAGCTACTATGAGGGAGAGAGAGCTGTGAGAGAGCTCAAAGAGAGGCCCAAGGGGGCTGCCTACACGATGTTTCCTAGTGTGCCTTATATAGGCTGGCACCCAGGAGAAATGGGGGTCCACGGGCATAGGCGGGCCCAAGAAAAATTTGAAGCCTGGGCAAATTTGCTTGTTATGCTAAATTTTACCAAATACATATGAAATTGGGACAAAAATAGGCTTGTCGGCTGGCCGGAAGCCTAGGCGGCTGCCCGGGCAAAAGGTATGGTAGATCCGCCTATGTCCACGGGCACTATTGGATATGACTACTGGGGTTGAATCACACTATTTTCTACAGGGCCAATGTTTTTGGTTTCTACAATGCGCACTGTTGCCATGCTTATTTCTCGTCCTCGGCAGGGGATGCACGTTGCTTTGCCTGTATCTTGTCCTTGATCATGCGTAGGCTTGGTCATTGATCTAATAGCTTGAGCGTACAACAGCTGGCTGATACGTCTCAAACGTATCTATAATTTCTTATGTTCCATGCTAGTTTTATGACAATACTCACATCTTTTATATACACTTTATATCATTTTGATGCATTTTCCAGTACTAACCTATTAACAAGATGCCGAAGCGCCAGTTCCTGTTTTCTGCTGTTTTTGGTTTCAGAAATCCTACACAGGAAATATTCTCGGAATTGGACGAAACAAAAGCCCACGGTCTTATTTTCCACGGAGCCTTCCAGAACACCGAAGAGGAGACGGAGAGGGGGCACGAGGCGGCCACACCATAGGGGGGCGCGGCCCCACCCCTGGCCGCGCCGCCTTATGGGGTGGCCCCCTCGAGCGTCCCCCGACTCTGCCCCTTCGCCTATATAATCCTTCCATCGCGAAAACCCTAGTACCGAGAGCCACGATACGAGAAAAGTTACTGAGACGCAGCCACCGTCAACCCCATCTCGGGGGTTCTGAAGATCGCCTCCGGCACCCTGTCGGAGAGGGGAATCATCACCGGAGGGCTCTACATCACCATGCCCGCCTCCGGAATGATGCGTGAGTAGTTAATCCTTGGACTATGGGTCCATAGCAGTAGATAGATGGTTGTCTTCTCCTCTTGTGCTATCATGTTTAGATCTTGTGAGCTGCCTATCATGATCAAGATCATCTATTTGTAATGCTACATGTTGTGTTTGTTGGGATCCGATGAATATAGAATACTATATCAAGTTGATTATCGATCTATCATATATGTGTTGTTTATGATCTTGCATGCTCTCCGTTGCTAGTAGAGGCTCTGGCCAAGTTGATACTTGTAACTCCAAGAGGGAGTATTTATGCTCGATAGTGGGTTCATGTCTCCATTGAATGCGGGGAGTGACAGCAACCCCTAAGGTTGTGGATGTGCGGTTGCCACTAGGGATAAAACATCAATGCTTTGTCTAAGGATATTTGTATTGTTTACATTACGCAGAATACTAAATGCAATTATTTGTTGTTTGCAACTTAATACTGGAAGGGGTGCGGATGCTAACCCGAAGGTGGACTTTTTAGGCATAGATGCATGCTGGATAGCGGTCTATGTTCTTTGTCGTAATGCCCTAAGTAAATCTCATAGTAGTCATCATGATATGTATGTGCATTGTTATGCCCTCTCTATTTGTCAATTGCCCAACTGTAATTTGTTCACCCAACATGCTATTTATCTTATTGGAGAGACACCACTAGTGAACTGTGGACCCCGGTCCATTCTTTTACATCTGAAATACAACCTACTGCAATCATTGTTCTCTGTTGTTCTTTGCAAACAAACATCATTCTCCACACCATACGTTTAATCGTTTGTTTACAGCAAGCCGGTGAAATTGACAACCTCACTGTTAAGTTGGGTCAAAGTATTTTGATTGTGTTGTGCAGGTTCCACGTTGGCGCCGGAATCCCTGGTGTTGCGCCGCACTACACTCCTTCACCAACAATCTTCACGTGGCCTTCATCTCCTACTGGTTCGATAACCTTGGTTTCTTAGTGAGGGAAAACTTGCTGCTGTACGCATCACACCTTCCTCTTGGGGTTCCCAACGGACGTGTGCTTCATGCGTCATCACTGGCAGCGATGCCGATCTGAGCTAGGGCCGTCCCAAGACCGAGCATCGATGGAACAAAGGGTTACCAGCTGCGTATGTCGGTTTGTGGGTATGTCAGTTTTGGTGAAGTCAGTTTGGTATGTTGGTTTGGGTATGTCGGTATGCTATGTCGGTTTTGGTGAAGTCGGTTTGGTATGTCGGTTTTGGTGAAGTCGATCTTCAGCTTGATGCATGGCCGAGTTTTCCTTTTACTGGGCTGCCTTTGCCCCTTGTTGACGCAGCTTTAGGTTTCTATCTTTTTCTTATTCTTTCTTTACAAAAACGATTTGCTTACTGCACTTGGGATCCAATTATTCACCAAGTTTGCTGTACCCGGGGTCATCCCCCGACATTAGCCCAGAAAATGAGTCGTTCGTAGGCTCTTTAATTTTCATCAAACTTGGTGTCAAGATGCTACCTATATGGGATAAATCAACACATAGCCAGCTTGGGCATTTATTGGGATAACATTTTGCTAAATTGGGCCATACTGACATACTGCCTTTATCGGCGGTTGTCTGGTATCAGTGTATAGCTTTCGTGGGCGAACACCGAGATCACACCTGGCCAACTTAGGCGGTTTCATTAACATGTTGCCATCATAGGCATTATCATATACCGATGTATAACCTTCGATGGCTGTGAAATACGCCATATTTTCTCGCGTTTAAACCCTTAGCTAAGTCAAGAAATTAACTAAGATTATCTCTCAACTTGCCACTAATGTCTAATCAATGCAAAGATGTGCAATCTCTTCTATTTTTGGATGATGTGCAGGAAATCACGTCATAACAGCAAATGGACCTACAATTATTGAAGAAAACCACGTCAGGAGCATGTCAAAGGTGACTACACTCGGAAAGGCAGTTCCTGGAGCTTTAACGGGCATAGGTACGGACAAGCCCCGCCCGTACCGTCCGCCCGTACCACCTGCGGCTATGTTCCCGAGGTCAAACACTATAAAAGTCGTGAAGGGACCGACGCTGAAAAGAGAGCCATTCGTCGCCAAACAGAGCCGCGATCCACCAGATCCATCTGCACCACACCAAAGGAGATCCATCACCATAGTTCATCCATTTCATCTCCCATATCCTCCATAGCCATAGCTATCACCATTGTAACAGAGATCTCCTTGAGAACTGGCGACCATTGTAAGAATATTGTGATTTCAATCTAAGTATTTTGCACAATGATTTCTATCTTTGTATTTGATCTTCATATTATGTGTGAGTAGTCCTCACGGGCTGCGCGTTCGGGTAAAGCCTCACAACGTTCATGTGCATCTAATCTTATGATATGTGTAAGGATTGAATATGAGTTTTGCAATCTTGTATCATTGTCTCTTTACCTTGTCTTGATGATCTGCAGGTTCCCATATCATTCGAGTCGATCAAGGGAAGAGGTGGGATGAGTGGAGAACGGCGTGCTACCACGAAACCTCAGTGAAAGAAAGGGGAAAGTAACGTACATGTTTAGTGATTCATTCGGGACCATAGCACAATCATCTAGCTCAAGGCTTTGGTCTGTATTTACTTAAAAACTGTTGTTGCTTGCGGCTGTGAGGATAATGGTTGGACCATTAGGCTCTTGTCATCTCTGGCTTTAGGGGCAAGAGTATTTACGGATGTTCTACTCACAAATCTCTTATCTCTATTGTATTTGTTACACATATGAGTTTCATTTATATATGTATGCATAGCTGCAGGTGAAACCTTAACCCTGCCCTATTTCCATTATTGAACACAACCCCTTAAAAGTAAACTAGATAGGTCCGGTGAACTAAAGATAAAGTACACTAGCAAGTCTTGTAGACGTTTCCTTCACAGCATTTAGCAATGCTTCCCAAGGTTCGATTAAACCTAGGTCTTCTAGGGAAAAAGCTTATGATACTACAATCTGTAATCCGGATCGAAGTTATCAACCCTTTTTCTGGCGCCGTTGCCGGGGAAGCCATTTTGCTATTCCGGTAGGGTTACTAGAGACCTTGTTAGTTATCTTATTTTTAGTTTTAAGTTTTTATTTATTTTTATTAGTTTAGTGTTTTACTCTCTACTTGATAACCTAAAAAATTAGTTACTTGATCTTTTGCAGTCATAGAAGAAAATACCAAAAAGATAATCACCATGGTAGAAAAGAATCTTGCGGAATATTCTATCCCCTAACCTTTTAAGTTTGGTTTAGCAGAACCAATTTGGAGGCTCAGCCGCTAAGGATTCAAGTATGCACTTAAACACATTTACTGAAATATGTGATATAATCCGCATTAAAGATGTTGATCCAAATGCAATTAAATTACGCTTGTTTCCTTTTTTCCTTAAGAGGATAAGCAAAGGACTGGTTGGTTGCTTTACCTAAGGGCAGTATAACTTCATGGTATGAATGCACTAATATATTTATGACTAAGTTTTTCCCACCCGTAAAGACTATGCAACTGCCTTCTAACATTACAGGTTTTAGACAAAAAGACCACGATCCACTAGCGCTTGCATGGGAAAGGATGAAGGAAGCCACCATGAACTGTCCAAGTCATGGAATGGAGGATTGGTTAATCCTACATTTATTTTATAATGCCCTTAACCCAATGTCAAAGTCTATGCTTGATACTGCAGCAGGAGGAACATTCACGAGCAAGCGAGTTGAACTGGCAAGGAGGCTTCTAGATGATATGCAAAGCAACCATGCCCAATGACATGCAGACAGATCCTCCTCAAGAAAGGTGAATGCAATCACCAAAGGTAACAATGAAGAACATACTTCAAAGGTAGATGAGCTTATCATATTCTCAAGGGTAAGGAAACTACCTAAGTTAATGCCATCACCAATACCAATGTTGAGGAAGTAGACTTCATAGCAAGAAATCCTTATAACCCTGCATGGAAGAGTCAAAACTATGGCTCCGATTTTCCTAGACAATATAATAATAATGCAGGTGTTCCAAATAATAACCTCACCAACGATAATGGAGCAAGCAATGATAATACTTCAATTGAAAGTACTTTCAAGAAATTTATGCATGCTCAAGACAAACAAAATAGTACCCTTACAAAGCTCAATGAATATCATAGCACTATGTTAGGGAATTTATCTAACCAAACCGTTTCTCTTCAAAATGATGTTCAAGTTATACAGGAAAGGACGAAGATAGCTGAAAGCCAAACTATTATACTTGCAAGAACCAAACCCCATTGAAGACCTCAAGATGATGAGGATTGAAAGAAATGGAGAAGCACTTGAAGAACTGGACTATAGTAATGCTCCAACACCAGAGTACTCCGTAGAAGACCTCATAAAGATGGTCACGGTAAGACACCCCAGAGTCGATGAAGGTAATGGTGAAAGGTACCCTCAATTTATTCATGAGGTAGCATGCAAAGTCCAAGATTTAGAACAACAATAAAAGAAGCTAGCTGAAAAAATTCTAGCTAAGCTTGATGATATATTTTAGCCCACTATTAAAATTCATTTTGGAACAAACGAGGTGACTGCACTTTGTGACCTTGGTGCAAGCGTCTCCACAATTCCAAAGACCTTATTTGATAAGTTAGGAATGGGGCCATTTAGAATAACTGAGCTAAGACTGCATTTAGCCGATTCAACGTATAGACCTGTAGCATAAAAGATAATATTGTAGTAGAGATTAAAGGATGTCCTGCTCTTATTGATCTTATTATTGTAGACATGCCAGAAGATCGCTCCTATGTGGCACCCCCGGGATCAAGGTTAGACAAATACCAGATCTTCGTCTGACATAAGCCTAACCTAGAGCTCGGGAGACTACAGTGAGAGAATCGGTAACACAACAGTGACTCTACGACTCAAGAAGTAATACAAGCTCATAACTGAGAAAAGAACCAAAGCATTACAAGCAGAGGTCACTGACCTGACATACATCAATCAATAGAAGCGAAAGTTGTGCTATTAGACGTAGCAAGATAGCAAAAGGCCTAAGAGGCCAGGAGCATAACGGCGACGTCCCAGCACATAGATTCCAGGCTGCCACCTGGAAACCCCAAGCTACTCGTCGATGTCGACATAGAAACCACCATCGGTTGGAGCGACTTCGTCTGAAACAAAAGCATGCAAAGCTGAGTACAGGGACTCAGCAAGACTTAGTACAATCTTTTAGCAAAGCTGGTATACGGGCTTTCTGTAGAGCTTCTTTTGCATAAAGCGAGTTTTCCTTTGTAAGACAAGAGAGAGGAGAAGCTCGACTACTCAGAACCTTTAAAAGGGGATAAGAGAGCGATATCTCTATCTCTATAGATCATCATTTTGTATCCACCAATCTTTATCATCTCGAACCACTATCCCCGGATCACCCCCTCAACACCCGGAGAAGGTATCTGTAAACACACATTGGTTGCCAAGTTTTATGATCAGGTTTAAGTTGTCTATGATCACAAAATTCATTCCCAAGTTGTCTGTAACCGTGGACACGGCTTTTCGAAAAGATTTAACCCTGCAGGGGTGCACAACTTTACCCACACATGCCAACCGACTCTTAATGCCAATATATTAGCTCTCTTCCTTGGAAAGCCGGGAGAGGGTGGTCGACCATGACCTTTACCTTGATGTTGCCTAGACCATGAGTCACGCGCTAAGGATTATTCCGCCGTTATGGGTCAAGTCCCGAAGCCGGTTCTTCACGGTGTGAGCCGAGGTGGGTTTCCCCAGAAGCCAGAACCCCCAGCCACCACGACCACACTTACCTACCTGTTATGTACCTTTTTCCCCAAGCAAAATGCAATGCATATGTCCATGTAACGCGCAAACTATGTGACTCATGGAATCTACTAGAAAAGTTAGTGAGTCGAGAGGGTACCATAATAGGGCCTCGTGTGGTTGTACGCTCGGTCTTGGTTCAAGAGGCGAGAACTCGGTTCCTAGGGTCGGCAGAAACGAAACAACCCACCACATCCCAATGTGGTCTCGCGTATGAGCCTTTAATCATGTTTATAATATCTCTATACTTACCACGTCAACCTGTCATGCTAGTTTCATTTCATTGTAAGGCTCATGTCCGAAGACCAGAGTAGTAGCGCAACAAACTAAGCATGGCTACGCATAAAGATATAAAGGCTCTAACAATGCAGACATGCCAAACCTAGGTATGCTAGGAGCAGTGGATCAGGGATTTGTGGCTACAAGGGTAGAACATGCAACAGATATGATAACTCTATCTATCGTTAAAAGAGAGTTGAATCGTATGTAATATGTAGGAACCGGAGATAAAACATTTCGAAACCATAGATGAACCAGGTTATTGCTTGCCTTGTCCCTCGGCAGATGAGTACGGTTCTTCGGTGGTGCTGACGTCGGACTCCGGTACAGATCCTATCGCGAAGAACCAAACACTGGAAAGGGAAATACACATTCAAGATAGGGTATAATGCAATGCGCATACAATATGAATGATATGAAATGTTAATTAAGTACTAGAGCTAACCCTAAGACATGATCATCAATTTAACTGGGGTTCAACGGAACTAGGGTTAGCAGTTCCGGAACCTCAAAGGGGTACACTTAGTTCGTCTAAACCAAATAGGGTTTAAAGTTGTTTATCAATGCATGATTGTGTAACCAAATTGTAGATCTCATTTTTCTCAAGATTTTGATATATTATACACATTTTTCTGATTTAAAAAGAATAAGTTATGAATTTTACAAGTTTTATTCAAAATCTAGAAAATATAAAAAATCTGGCATGCCAGACACACTGTCAAGGTTTTAATAAATTTATAAACATTTCGGAAAATAAAAAATCTGACAACGGGCCCCACCTATCAATATATTTACCAAAAATAGAAATAAAAGAAATAAAAGAAAAGGCCGTTGGGGGCCCACTGGGTCAACCGCTGGTGGTTGACCACGGCCGGCGGCAGTGGTGAGCCTTGCCGGCGTACCAGGCCGCCCCTGGACGCGCAAGCGGGCTCGTTAGCTGTGCCTCGCTGAGGCGAATCACATGGAGGCGGTGACGCTTCCCAGAGGTCACCAGAGCGACGGGGATGACGACGCCTGGCGGCGGCGGACGGAGCCGCACGTCGTGTGGACGAACCAGGCCGAGAGGGAGGGCATGGGGAGGCTCCAGAGCACTGGTTGCTCACCCTGATGATGTAGGGAGGGTCGGCGCGACGGGAGGTGGCCGGGAGGCACCGCAGCGACCGTTGGCGTCTTCGCCGAGTGCGGGGAAGAAGCAGACCGCGGCAGCGATTGGTGGCTCCCCGCGTCGATTCCTTCGACGGGGAGAAGCAGGAGGGGGAGCTGGAGCTCGGGGGCACGTCGGCCGGGCGCCGGGGTGGCCGGAACGGTGGGGAAAAGCAGAGGCCGGTGCGGCTAGGGTTTCGGCGCGCAACATAGAGAGGAGAAGACATGGCACGGGAGATAGAGGGATAGGGGAGAAGGAGGGGGCGCCGGGGTCCTTATCCCCTCGCCGAGGGTGCCGAGTAGCCTGCCTGACTGTAGGTAGAAGATAAGGGAGTTTTTTGTGAAAACCCCCTGGGTTTTGGGGATTTCCGTGTAATTTTAAAACAACACTTTTTCAAATCCTTTTAATAGTTTTGCAACCGTTTGGAGTTTGAAAATAACTCAAATATTTTAGGGAAAATATTTTGTGGCCTTCCTAATAATAATTGAAAGTCCACACATTTTTGTTTTGAGGTTTTCAAACATTTGAACACATTTCCAAAAGAGGAAGAGATGCATATGTTAGGGTTTCCACTTTATTTTAAATGCAATTTTTTCTTAATGCATTTATATGATGCTCATGATGCACAAAACAACCATAATTAAGGTTTAGCAAAGTAGGGATGTTACAACTCTATCCCCCTTACGAGAATCTCGTCCCCGAGATTCCTAAGGTAGGAAAAGAGAAGGTAACAAGACCTACATCGGTCTTCAACGAGCTTGTCGATACCACGATGATCTTCTTTGTTGAAGAAGTTGATCCATGACACCATCAATGAAGCGCTTCATTTTCTTCCCTTGAGGTTGTTGCTCAACTGCATCTAAAGGAAAGAGGGAATAACTCTAGAACGAAGGATCTCTAGAAGATCGAGTATCTCATGGTCAACTCATGGAAGGAGTGTTTAAAAACAACTCTTGAGCTAACAAACATGAAACACATAAAGGTAATGAAGGAGACTGAATAAGTTTCAAATTTTGGTAGGCAATTTCTCCACGCTTTAACAAGAATACGAGAACGCAAGGTAAATAGCGAGGAGCTAAACTACCTTTGGTACAAGGACGAGGCACTCCCAAACATAGGGTGACTCCAAGAAGCACAAATGATTATCTAACCAGAGCAACTTTGGATTTAAAAATAGTAGTCACTCTTTTGGCATGGGTACATGAAACGATTGTTGTCTACTCAAAAGGATGGGGCCTTAGATGGGTAACGAATTCACACAACGTATGCGTTGATTAGAATTTCAAGTACAAACCAAAGGGAAGGGAAGGGCACTGATACGTCTCCGACGTATCGATAATTTCTTATGTTCCATGCCACATTATTGATGATATCTACATGTTTTATACACATTATATGTCGTATTTATGCATTTTCCGGCACTAACCTATTAACGAGATGCCGAAGAGCTAGTTGTCTGTTTTCTGCTGTTTTTGGTTTCAGAAATCCTACAAAGGAAATATTCTCGGAATTGGACGAAATCAACGCCCGTGGTCCTATTTTTGCACGAAGCTTCCAGAAGACCGAGGGGGAAAGGAAGTGGGGCCACGAGGCGCCGCCACAACAGGGCGGCGCGGCCCAGCCCCTGGACGCGCGGCCCTGGCGTGTGGGGCCCTCGTGTGGCCCCCCGCGTTGCCCTTCCGCCTACTTAAAGCCTTCGTCGCGAAACCCCCAGTATCGAGACCCACGATACGGAAAACCTTACTGAGACGCCGCCGCCGCCAATCCCATCTCGGGGGATTCAGGAGATCGCCTCCGGCACCCTGCCGGAGAGGGGAATCATCTCCCGGAGGACTCTTCACCGCCATGGTCGCCTCCGGAGTGATGAGTGAGTAGTTCACCCCTGGACTATGGGTCCATAGCAGTAGCTAGATGGTTGTCTTCTCCTCATGTGCTTCATTGTCGGATCTTGTGAGCTGCCTAACATGATCAAGATCATCTATCTCGTAATTCTATATGTTGTGTTTGTCGGGATCCGATGGATAGAGAATACTATGTTATGTTGATTATCAATCTATTACCTATGTGTTGTTTATGATCTTGCATGCTCTCCGTTATTAGTAGAGGCTCTGGCCAAGTTTTTGCTCTTAACTCCAAGAGGGAGTATTTATGTTCGATAGTGGGTTCATGGCTCCATTAAATGCGGGACGGTGACAAAAAGTTCTAAGGTTGTGGATGTGCTTGTTGCCACTAGGGATAAAACATTGATGCTATGTCCGAGGATGTAGTTATTGATTATATTACGCACCATACTTAATGCAATTGTCTCGTTGTTTTGCAACTTAATACTGGAAGGGGTTCGGATGATAACCTGAAGGTGGACTTTTTAGGCATAGATGCATGCTGGATAGCGGTCTATGTACTTTGTCGTAATGCCCAATTAAATCTCACAATATTCATCATATCATGTATGTGCATGGTCATGCCCTCTCTATTTGTCAATTGCCCAACTGTAATTTGTTCACCCAACATGCTATTTATCTTATGGGAGAGACACCTCTAGTGAACTGTGGACCCCGGTCCATTCTTTACATCTGAAATACAAATCTGCTGCTATTGTTCTTTACTTGTTCTTTGCAAACAATCATCATCCACACTATACATCTAATCCTTTGTTACAGCAAGCCGGTGAGATTGACAACCTCACTTGTTTCGTTGGGGCAAAGTACTTTGGTTGTGTTGTGCAGGTTCCACGTTGGCGCCGGAATCCCTGGTGTTGCGCCGCACTACATCTCGCCGCCATCAACCTTCAACGTGCTTCTTGGCTCCTCCTGGTTCGATAAACCTTGGTTTCTTTCCGAGGGAAAACTTGCCGCCGTACGCATCACACCTTCCTCTTGGGGTTCCCAACGGACGCGTGCTGTACGCGTATCAAGCATATTTTCTGGCGCCGTTGCCGGGGAGATCAAGACACGCTGCAAGGGGAGTCTCCACAATCCAATCTCTTTACTTTGTTTTGTCTTGCTTTATTTTATTTACTACTTTGTTTGCTGCATTATATCAAAACACAAAAAAATTAGTTGCTAGCTTTACTTTATTTACTGTCTTGCACTCTATATCAAAAACACAAAAAAAATTAGTTTACTTGCATTTACTTTATCTAGTTTGCTTTATTTACTACTGCTAAAATGGCCACTCCTGAAAATACTAAGTTGTGTGACTTCACAACCACAAATAATAATGATTTCTTATGCACACCTATTGCTCCACCTGCTACTACAGCAGAATTCTTTGAAATTAAACCTGCTTTACTGAATCTTGTTATGCGAGAGCAATTTTCTTATGTTAGTTCTGATGATGCTGCTGCCCATCTCAATAATTTTGTTGAATTGTGTGAAATGAAAAAGTATAAAGATGTATATGGTGACATTATAAAATTAAAATTGTTTCCTTTCTCATTAAGAGGAAGAGCTAAAGATTGGTTGCTGTCTCTGCCTAAGAATAGTATTGATTCATGGACTAAATGCAAGGATGCTTTTATTGGTAGATATTATCCCCCTGCTAAATTATATCTTTGAGAAGTAGCATAATGAATTTCAAGCAATTAGATAATGAACATGTTGCTCAAGCATGGGAAAGAATGAAATCTTTGGTTAAAAATTGCCCAACTCATGGAATGACTACTTGGATGATCATCCAAACCTTTTATGCAGGACTGAACTTTTCTTCGCGGAACCTATTGGATTCAGCTGCTGGAGGTACCTTTATGTCCATCACTCTTGGTGAAGCAACAAAGCTCCTTGATAATATGATGATTAATTACTCTGAATGGCACACGGAAAGAGCTCCACAAGGTAAGAAGGTAAATTCTGTCGAAGAAACCTCTTCCTTGAATGATAAGATTGATGCTATTATGTCTATGCTTATGAATGATAGGACTAATGTTGATCCTAATAATGTTCCGTTAGCTTCATTGGTTGCCCAAGAAGAACATGTTGATGTAAACTTCATTAAAAATAATAATTTCAACAACAATGCTTATCGGAACAATTCTAGTAATAACTATAGGCCATATCCTTATAATAATGGTAACGGTTATGGTAATTCATATGGGAATTCTTACAACAATAATAGGAACACACCCCCTGGACTTGAAGCTATGCTTAAAGAATTTATTAGTACACAAACTGCTTTTAACAAATCTGTTGAGGAAAAGCTCAATAAAATTTATATTCTCGCTTCTAAGGTTGATAGTCTTGCCTCTGATGTTGATCTTTTGAAATCGAAAGTTATGCCTAATAAGGATATTGAAAATAAAATTGTTACTACATCAAATGCCATCCAAGTTAGAATTAATGAGAATATAATATTGATGGCCGAATTGCATGCTAGGTGGGAAAGAGAAGAAAATGAAAAACTAGCTGAAAAGAATAATGTAGCTAAAGTTTGGACTATTACCACCACTAGTAATGATAATGATTCACATGTTGCTGCACCTCCTACTATCAATGGTAAAATAATTGGTGTTGGCAATGTTTCTACTCCTAGTGCAAAGCGTGCAAAATTGTCTGAAACTGCTAAAACTGCTAAAATTGCCTGTGATAAAACTGCTGAAATTTTTTCCAACATTGGGGATGATGATCCTATTGCTGTAGATCATAATGGTTTAGATTTTGATGATTGCCACATCTCTGAAGTGATAAATTTCTTACAAAAACTTGCTAAGAGTCCTAATGCTAGTGCTATAAACTTGGCTTTCACAAAACATATTACAAATGCTCTCATAAAAGCTAGAGAAGAGAAACAAAAACTTGAAACTTCTATTCCTAGAAAGCTAGAGGATGGTTGGGAGCCCATCATTAAGATGAAGGTCAATGACTTTGATTGTAATGCTTTATGTGATCTTGGTGCAAGTATTTCCGTTATGCCTAAGAAAATTTATGATATGCTTGACTTGCCACCATTGAAAAACTGTTATTTGGATGTTAATCTTGTTGATAATGCTATAAAGAAACCTTTGGGGAGAGTTGATAATGTTTGCATTACCGTTAACAATAACCTTGTCCCCGTTGATTTTGTTGTCTTGGATATTGAATGCAATGCATCTTGTCCCATTATATTGGGAAGACCTTTTCTTCGAACTCGTTGGAGCTATCATTGATATGAAGGAAGGTAATATTAAATATCAATTTCCTCTCAAGAAAGGTATGGAACACTTCCCTAGAAAGAGAATGAAGTTACCTTTTGATTCTATTATTAGAACAAGTTATGATGTTGATACTTCGTCTCTTGATAATACTTGATATACATTTTCTGCGCCTAGCTGAAAGGCGTTAAAGAAAAGCGCTCATGGGAGACAACCCATGTTTTTACTACAGTATTTTTATTTTATATTTGAGACTTGGAAGTTTTTTACTACTGTAGCAACCTCTCCTTATCTTAGTTTTGTGCATTGTTGTGCCAAGTAAAGTCGTTGATAGTAAGGTTCATACTAGATTTGGATTATTGCGCAGAAACAGATTTCTTTGCTGCCACGAATTCCGACCTGCCTCTCTGTAGGTAGCTCAGAAAAATATGCCAATTTACGTGCGTGATCCTCAGATATGTACGCAACTTTCATTCCATTTGGGTATTTTCATTTGAGCAAGTCTGGTGCATCAATAAAATCCATCTTTACGGACTGTTCTGTTTTGACAGATTCTGCCTTTTATTTCGCATTGCCTCTTTTGCTATGGTGGATGAATTTCTTTGTTCCATTAATGTCCAGTAGCTTTATGCAATGTCTAGAAGTGTTAAGAATGATTATGTCACCTCTGAACATGTTAATTTTTATTGTGCACTAACCCTCTAATGAGTTGTTTCGAGTTTGGTGTGGAGGAAGTTTTCAAGGATCAAGAGAGGAGGATGATACAATATGATCAAGGAGAGTGAGTTCTAACGAGCTCAGCGTCTAAGCTTGGGGATGCCCAAGGCATCCCCTTCTTCATCGACAACATTATCAGGTTCCTCCCCTGAAACTATATTTTTATTCCATCACATCTTATGTACTTTGCTTGGAGCGTCGGTTTGTTTTTGTTTTTGTTTTTTGTTTGAATAAAATGGATCCTAGCATTCATTGTGTGGGAGAGAGACACGCTCCACTGTTTCATATGGACAAATATGTCCTTAGGCTTTACTCATAGTATTCATGGCGAAGGTTGAATCTTCTTCGTTAAATTGTTATATGGTTGGAATCGGGAAATGCTACATTTAGTAATTCTAAAATGTCTTGAATAATTTGATACTTGGCAATTGTTGTGCTCATGTTTAAGCTCTTGCATCATATACTTTGCACCCATTAATGAAGAAACACCTAGAGCTTGCTAAATTTGGTTTGCATATTTGGTTTCTCTAAAGTCTAGATAATTTCTAGTATTGAGTTTGAACAACAAGGAAGACGGTGTAGAGTCTTATAATGTTTACAATATGTCTTTTATGTGAGTTTTGCTGCACCGGTTCATCCTTGTGTTTGTTTCAAACAACCTTGCTAGCCTAAACCTTGTATCGAGAGGGAATACTTCTCATGCATCCAAATCCTTGAGCCAACCACCATGCCATTTGTGTCCACCATACCTACCTACTACATGGTATTTCTCCGCCATTCCAAAGTAAATTGCTTGAGTGCTACCTTTAAAATTTCCATTCTTTACCTTTGCAATATATAGCTCATGGGACAAATAGCTTAAAAACTATTGTGGTATTGAATATGTACTTATGCACTTTATCTCTTATTAAGTTGCTTGTTGTGCGATAACCATGTTTTCTGGGGACGCCATCAACTACTCTTTGTTGAATATCATGTGGGTTGCTATGCATGTCCGTCTTGTCTGAAGTAAGGGAGATTTACCACCTTAATTGTTAGAGCATGCATATTGTTAGAGAAGAACATTGGGCCGCTAACTAAAGCCATGAATCATGGTGGAAGTTTCAGTTTTGGACATATATCCTCAATCTCATATGAGAACATTAATTGTTGCTACATGCTTATGCATTAAAGAGGAGTCCATTATCTGTTGTCTATGTTGTCCCGGTATGGATGTCTAAGTTGAGAATAATCAAAAGCGAGAAATCCAAATGCGAGCTTTCTCCTTAGACCTTTGTACATGCGGCATAGAGGTACCCCTTTGTGACACTTGGTTAAAACATGTGTATTGCGATGATCCCGGTAGTCCGAGCTAATTAGGACAAGGTGCGGGCACTATTAGTATACTATGCATGAGGCTTGCAACTTGTAAGATATAATTTACATGATACATATGCTTTATTACTACCGTTGACAAAATTGTTTCTTGTTTTCAAAATAAAAGCTCTAGCACAAATATAGCAATCGATGCTTTCCTCTTTGAAGGACCATTTTTTTACTTTTATGTTGAGTCAGTTCACCTATCTCTCTCCACCTCAAGAAGCAAACACTTGTGTGAACTGTGCATTGATTCCTACATACTTGCATATTGCACTTGTTATATTACTTTACATTGACAATATCCATGAGATATACATGTTATAAGTTGAAAGCAACCGCTGAAACTTAATCTTCCTTTGTGTTGCTTCAATACCTTTACTTTAATTTATTGCTTTATGAGTTAACTCTTATGCAAGACTTATTGATGCTTGTCTTGAAGTACTATTCATGAAAAGTCTTTGCTTTATGATTCATTTTTTTACTCATGTCATTACCATTGTTTTGATCGCTGCATTCATTACATATGCTTACAATAGTATGATCAAGGTTATGATGGCATGCCACTCCAGATATTATCTTTGTTATCGTTTACCTGCTCGGGACGAGCAGGAACTAAGCTTGGGGATGCTGATACGTCTCCGACGTATCGATAATTTCTTATGTTCCATGCCACATTATTGATGATATCTACATGTTTTATACACATTATATGTCGTATTTATGCATTTTCCGGCACTAACCTATTAACGAGATGCCGAAGAGCCGATTCTGTTTTTCGCTGTTTTTGGTTTCGGAAATCCTACAAAGGAAATATTCTCGGAATTGGACGAAATCAACGCCCAGGGTCCTATTTTTGCACGAAGCTTCCAGAAGACCGAGGGGGAAAGGAAGTGGGGCCACGAGGCGCCGCCACAACAGGGCGGCGCGGCCCAGCCCCTGGCCGCGCGGCCCTGGCGTGTGGGGCCCTCGTGTGGCCCCCCGCGTTGCCCTTCCGCCTACTTAAAGCCTTCATCGCGAAACCCCCAGTACCGAGAGCCACGATACGGAAAACCTTACTGAGACGCCGCCGCCGCCAATCCCATCTCGGGGGATTCAGGAGATCGCCTCCGGCACCCTGCCGGAGAGGGGAATCATCTCCCGGAGGACTCTTCACCGCCATGGTCGCCTCCGGAGTGATGAGTGAGTAGTTCACCCCTGGACTATGGTTCCATAGCAGTAGCTAGATGGTTGTCTTCTCCTCATGTGCTTCATTGTCGGATCTTGTGAGTTGCCTAACATGATCAAGATCATCTATCTGTAATTCTATATGTTGTGTTTGTCGGGATCCGATGGATAGAGAATACTATGTTATGTTGATTATCAATCTATTACCTATGTGTTGTTTATGATCTTGCATGCTCTCCGTTATTAGTAGAGGCTCGGCCAAGTTTTTGCTCTTAACTCCAAGAGGGAGTATTTATGCTCGATAGTGGGTTCATGCCTCCATTAAATGCGGGACGGTGACGAGAAAGTTCTAAGGTTGTGGATGTGCTTGTTGCCACTAGGGATAAAACATTGATGCTATGTCCGAGGATGTAGTTATTGATTATATTACGCACCATACTTAATGCAATTGTCTCGTTGTTTTGCAACTTAATACTGGAAGGGGTTCGGATGATAACCTCGAAGGTGTACTTTTTAGGCATAGATGCATGCTTGGATAGCGGTCTATGTACTTTGTCGTAATGCCCAATTAAATCTCACAATATTCATCATATCATGTATGTGCATGGTCATGCCCTCTCTATTTGTCAATTGCCCAACTGTAATTTGTTCACCCAACATGCTATTTATCTTATGGGAGAGACACCTCTAGTGAACTGTGGACCCCGGTCCATTCTTTACATCTGAAATACAAATCTGTTGCTATTGTTCTTTACTGTTCTTTGCAAACAATCATCATCCACACTATACATCTAATCCTTTGTTACAGCAAGCCGGTGAGATTGACAACCTCACTTGTTTCGTTGGGGCAAAGTACTTTGGTTGTGTTGTGCAGGTTCCACGTTGGCGCCGGAATCCCTGGTGTTGCGCCGCACTACATCTCGCCGCCATCAACCTTCAACGTGCTTCTTGGCTCCTCCTGGTTCGATAAACCTTGGTTTCTTTCTGAGGAAAAACTTGCCGCCGTACGCATCACACCTTCCTCTTGGGGTTCCCAACGGACGCGTGCTGTACGCGTATCAGGCACTGGCTAGGGAAGTGCCAAGGATCAACGGGGATTGAAATTTCTCCGGACGAAGTGGTTATCACCGGAGAAATGATTTTGAGGGATTGACCGAAAGACATTTAGCAGCTCTGCTTAAAATGTTCTCCTTGATGTTATAGACACCAGTTTCAGGCTTCTGACTAGCCTTGAATAGTTCATCAAGCCAAGGTCGGACTTTCGGATTGAAAAGACATCATATGGGTAACTCCTAGAATAAGTTGCACGAGAACCTCATGGAGAGTGGTTCTTCTTGATGATTCAAGAGATTATGGCATTAGACCTTCTGACTAATTATGTTAACCACGTCATCAATCTTGCCGGATTTACAAAGAGACCTATGTCAAAAATCCTTGAGAAACACTAACCATCATTGTCGTTTGAGATTCAGCTTAGGTTAGGTGTAATGATATTTCAGACTCAGCATGTCTAATTAGAAAAGTTTCAGCAGTTACCACCAAGGTAAAGTCGATAGATTCTCAAGATATAGCCAGCAATGTCAGGCTCCAAAACATTGAGCTAGATTGCGTAATGCATGTGGTCGCGACTGCAAAGGCAATTGTGTTCATATGAACTTGCAATGTAACACAAGCGAGTCCTTGTAGGGACATCAAATAAGATTTTGAAGTTCTTAAGCTTCTTCTCTTTCTTGAACAAACCAGTCAGTGGCTTAGGGTGCATAGAGGAACAACCTTCCATCCCAAGAATACTTCACACATGCCTGACCGACTTGCGATGATTATTGAGGACAACAAAAGGGAACTCGACTCGGATCCACGACGACATCTTTCATCAAATGCATGTGAACCAGAGAAGGTCAATTCCAACATCCAGAACACATACTTCATGATAACACAAATATGGTTCTCCAAACTTTCCAACATTAGTGCCACTTGTCCATTATGAATCTGTTTAAACTTGTAGAAAACAAGAATGTCATCGATGGGCTCAATAAAAAAACTTATCAAGATACTCCAATGAGGGACTCATATTCTATATGGACTTGGCAGAAATATTGGTCAGACCAGAGGACATAAAGGTATACTCAGACGAGACACCATGAGTATAAAATTAATCAAGATAGTCCTTGGAACTGAGTTTGATTTGACGATAGCCCAAACTCAAATCAAATATGGGGAAGATAGCATATCCATAAAGGAGATACTTCCTGACTTCATCATGAAAAAAAATAGACATCCCTTTATGAAGGAACAAAGTTAGATATAGCTTTTGTCTTTCAACTCTCCAAGTTGTTGTTTAAGTTCAACCAACTGGTCTAGGGTTATCTAGCAAGATTTCTTGGAGAAAGGAGCAGTTCAAAGAACCAACTTACTCATGAAATCGACAATGAGGACATGTGGCAACATGGAGATACTTCTAGAAGACAACTAGAATATCACGAACCACCGGTATATAACTAAGTTCGAGAGGGGATTTTGCTTTACAAAGCATCCGATGTGGTCTTTAGAGCTTTGGCATTAACCTAACTCTTTGACCGAAGATGTGCACCTGAACAAATGGACTTGGAAGCACAATCAAACTTCGCTTAATAATTGGTGAACCAATCATTGTAAGATTGACACAAATGTCCTTGGATCTCGAAGAAATAAGAATTTCTAAGAATCTCGGATAGCCACATCAATAAGTACACCCCAACATTCCCAAGCACGGACAACTCAGAGGAAGGACGAGTAAAGATATGTAAGAGCATCACTTCATCAATAAGGCCATGAGACTCAGCACGACCTGATGATAGAAAAGAGGGTGATACTCTAAGGTAGAACCGAACATAAGCTAACAAGGCCTCTTTATCTGCGGATTACAACATTTTGACCAAGTCTTAGAAACGGATGAGGTATTGGAGTTTGTTTCTCCTAACATACTAAAGTGGAATTTCTTTACGAACCACAAGAGTAACATGCACTGGAGACACCAATGCGCATTTACCACTTGGCTGCTAACTAGCAGACAAAGGTTGGAAAGTAACTAAAGAGGAAGAACACGATCAAGATTAGAGTTCCTGAGATGTAGATGCACAAGTTAACACTTAGTGAAACTTATGCTGAAAAAGGAGGTGTGGCAGAGTCACAGACATACATGTGAGACTCACAAAGAACTCTCTTGTGGTGATCCGTTTGGTTCCATGAAAGAACCATTGCGATAGCTAGAGGAGGGGAAAGACCTTTATTGCCACAGTTCAACACGACAATAACCACGAGCTTGAATAGCTGGATTTGAATTTAGTCATCCCGATGTAATGTTTGAACATTAACACCAGTGTTCATCGGCATGGGTCTTTGGTTAAAGTCCAGCTTCATGTACTAAGATTCATTAGAATCCAGCACAATCGGGGACCTTCGGTTCAAGTCCAAGGGTTAAAAACCCGAGAAAAGAGTAACCACTAAATGAGTGACACAGAGGACACTACGAGGTAGTGATCACGGTGTAGCTTTTAGAAGCGACGCAAAACTTCCAGACTACCGAAGCAAATAAAAAGGAGGTATACAATGCAAAAGGAAACCTCGAATCCTAGAACAGAATGATGTGGAACCCAAAAATAGAGAGATCGTGATGGAAAGGAATCTATCTGTTGAACAAAACAAAACAAAGAGGAAGCAAAGAACACACACAAGACTCTAGAGAACTTTGCACTAGGTCAACTAGTTTGCAAACAACTTCTTGTGACGGTAAAGCACACGTCCGTTGGGAACCCCAAGAGGAAGGTATGATGAGTACAACAGCGAGTTTTCCCTCAGTAAGAAACCAAGGTTATCGAACCAGTAGGAGATGAAGATCACGTGAAAGATGTTGGTGAAGGAGTGTAGTGCGGCGCAACACCAGGGATTTCGATGCCAACGTGGAACCTGCACAACACAATCAAACTACTTTGCCCCAACTTAACAGTGAGGTTGTGAATCTCACCGGCTTGCTGAAAACAAAGGATTAAACGTATGGTGTGGAAAATGATGTTTGCTTGCAGAAAACAAAAGAGAACAATGATTGCAGTAGGTTGTATTTCAGATTTAAAAGAATGGACCGGGGTCCACAGTTCACTAGTGGTGTCTCTCCAATAAGATAAATAACATGTTGGGTAATTACAGTTGGGCAATTGACAAATAGAGAGGGCATAACAATGCACATACATATCATGATGACTACTATGATATTTACTTAGGGCATTACGACAAAGAACATAGACCTCCATCCAGCATGCATCTATGCCTAAAAAGTCCACCTTCGGGTTAGCATCCGCACCCCTTCCAGTATTAAGTTGCAAACAACAGACAATTGCATTAAGTACTGTGCGTAATGTAAACAATACAAATATCCTTAGAAAAGCATTGATATTTTATCCCTAGTGGCAACAACACATTGATACGTCTCAAACGTATCTATAATTTCTTATGTTCCATGCTACTTTTATGATGATACTCACATGTTTTATACACACTTTATGTCATTATTATGCGTTTTCCGAAACTAACCTATTAACGAGATGCCGAAGTGCCAGTTCCTGTTTTCTGCTGTTTTTGGTTTCAGAAATCCTAGTAAGGAACTATTCTCGGAATTGGACGAAATCAACGCCCATCATCTTATTTTTCCCGGAAGGTTCCAGAGCATCGAAGAAGTACCGGAGAGGAGCCAGGGGGGCCCCACACGTCAGGGCGGCTAGGCCAAGGGGTGGGGCGCGCCCCCCTACTATGTGGGCCCAGCAGGGCCCCTCCGAGGCTGCCCTTCCGCCTACTTAAGGACTCCGTCGCGAAAACCCTCTACGGAAAAGCCACGGTACGAGAAACCTTCCAGAGCCGCCGCCATCGCAAAGCCAAGATCTGGGGGACATGAGTCTCTGTTCCGGCACGCTGCCGGGACGGGGAAGTGCCCCCGGAGCCATCTCCATCGACTCCACCGCCATCTCCATCGCCATCGCTGTCTCCCATGATGAGGAGGGAGTAGTTCTCCCCCGAGGCTGAGGGCTCTACCGTAGCTATGTGGTTCATCTCTCTCTTTGTGATCTAGTTGAATATCATCTATGTGTTACTCTGGTGATGTTATTAAAGTAGTCTATTCCTCCTCCATGATGTAATGTTGACAGGTGTGTGCATCATGAAGTACTTGGTGTAGGTTATGATTGTGATCTCTTGTAGATTATGAAGTTAACTATTACTATGATAGTATTGATGTGATCTATTCCCCCTTTCATAGATGATGTTGACAGTGTGCATGCTATGTTAGTACTCGGTATAATTGTGTTGGTCTATCTTGCACTCTAAGGTTATTTAAATATGAACATCGAATGTTGTGGAGCTTGTTAACTCCGGCATTGAGGCGCTCTTGTAGCCCTACACAATTAATGGTGTTTGTCATCCAACAAGAGAGTGTAGAGTGGTTTTATTATGTGATCAATGTTGAGAGTGTCCACTAGTGAAAGTATGATCCCTAGGCCTTGTTTCTAAGCATCGAAACAAGATCTAACATGATAGCACAATGAGGAGAAGACGACCATCTAGCTACTGCTACGGACCCATAGTCCAGGGGTGAACTACTCACACATCGATCCGGAGGCGATCATGGCGATGAAGAGACCTCCGGGAGATGATTCCCCTCTCCGGCAGGGTGCCGGAGGCGATCTCCTGAATCCCCCGAGATGGGATTGGCGGCGGCGGCGTCGCTGGAAGGTTTTCCGTATCGTGGCTCTCGGTACTGGGGGTTTCGCGACGGAGGCTTTAAGTAGGCGGAAGGGCAGGTCAGGGGGCCACACGAGGGGCCCACACGCCAGGGCCGCGCGGCCAGCACCTGGGCCGCGCCGCCCTGTTGTGGCGGCGCCTCGTGGCCCCACTTCGTAAGCCCTCCGGTCTTCTGGAAGCTTCGTGCAAAAATAGGACCCTGGGCGTTGATTTCGTCCAATTCCGAGAATATTTCCTTACTAGGATTTCTGAAACCAAAAACAGCAGAAAACAACAACTGGCTCTTCGGCATCTCGTCAATAGGTTAGTGCCGGAAAATGCATAAATATGACATATAATTTGTATAAAACATGTGAGTATCATCATAAAAGTATCATGGAACATAAGAAATTATAGATACGTTTGGGACGTATCAAGCATCCCCAAGCTTAGTTCCTACTCGCCCTCGAGTAGGTAAACGATAACAAAGATAATTTCTGAAGTGACATGCTATCATAATCTTGATCATACTATTGTAAAGCATATGAGATGAATGCAGCGATTCGAATCAATGATGAAGATAATGAGTAAACTAATGAATCATATAGCAAAGACTTTTCATGAATAATACTTTCAAGACAAGCATCAATAAGACTTGCATAAGAGTTACTCATAAAGCAATAAATTCAAAGTAAAGACATTGAAGCAACACAAAGGAAGATAAAGTTTCAGCGGTTGCTTTCAACTTCAACATATTTATCTCATGGATAATTGTCAACATAAAATAGTATAACAAGTGCAATAAGTAAACATGTAAGAATCAATGCACACAGTTGATACAAGTGTTTGTTTCTGGGATAGAAAGAACAGGCAAACTGACTCAACAATAAAGTAAAAGATAGGCCCTTCGCAGAGGGAAGCATTGATTACTATATTTGTGCTAGAGCTTTCCATTTTGAAAACAAGAAACAATTTTGTCAACGGTAGTAATAAAGCATATCTGTTATGTATAAAACATCTTATAAGTTGCAAGCCTCATGCATAGTATACTAATAGTGCTCGCACCTTGTCCTAATTAGCTTGGATTAACACGGATTATCATTGCATAGCATATGTTTCAATCAAGTGTCACAAAGGGGTACCTCTATGCCGCCTGTACAAAGGTCTAAGGAGAAAGCTCGCATTGGATTTCTCGCTTTTGATTATTCTCGACTTAGACATCCATACCGGGACAACATAGACAACAGATAATGGAATCCTCTTTAATGCATAAGCATTCAACAACAGTTTAAATTCTCATAAGAGATTGAGGATTGGTTGTCCACACTGAAACTTCCACCATGAATCATGGCTTTAGTTAGCGGCCCAATGTTCTTCTCTAACAGTATGCATACTCAAACCATTTGATCATGAAAATCGCTCTTACTTCGGACAAGACGAACATGCATAGCAACTCACATGATATTCAACAAAGGTAAAGTTGATGGCGTCCCCAGAAAACATGGTTACCGCTCAACAAGCAACTTATTAAGAAATAAGACACATAAGTACATATTCTTTACCACGATAGTTTTTAAGCTATTTGTCCCATGAGCTATATATTGCAAAGACAAAGAATATAAATTTTAAAGGTAGCACTCAAGTAATTTACTTCGGAATGGCGGAGAAATACCATGTGGTAGGTAGGTATGGTGGACACAAATGGCATGGTTATTGGCTCAAGGATTTGGATGCACGAGAAGAATTCCTCTCAATACAAGGCTAGGCTTGCAAGGTTGTTTGAAGCAAACTCCAGTATAAAAGGTGCAGCAAAGCTCACATATGAACATATTGTAACTATTATAAGACTTTATATTGTCTCCTTGTTGTTCAAACACCTCAACCAGAAAATATCTAGACTCGAGAGATCAATCATGCAAACCCAATTTTAACAAGCTCTATGTAGTTATTCATTAATGGGTACAAGGTACATGATGCAAGAGCTTAAACAAGATCTATATGAGCACAACAATTGCCAAGTATCACATTATTCAAGACATTAAACCATTTACCACATGCGGCATTTTCCGTTTCCAACCATATAACAATGAATGAAATAGTTCAAATTTCGCAATGAACATTAAAGATAAAGCTAAGAACATATGTGTTCATACGAAACAGCGGAGCATGTCTCTCTCCCAAACAAAGAATGCTAGGATCCGATTTATTCAAACAAAAACAAAAATAAAAACAAACAGACGCTCCAAGTAAAGCACATAAGATGTGACGGAATAAAAATATAGTTTCACTAGAGGAACCTGATAATTGTCGATGAAGAAGGGATGCCTTGGGCATCCCCAAGCTTAGACTCTTGAGTCTTCTTAAAATATGCAGGGATGAACCACGGGGGCATCCCCAAGCTTTGACTTTTCACTCTTCTTGATCATATTGTATCATCCTCCTCTCTTGACCCTTGAAAACTTCCTCCACACCAAACTCAAAACAAACTCATTAGAGGGTCAGTGCATAATTCATATATTCAGAGGTGACATAATCATTCTTAACACTTCTGGACATTGCACAAAGCTACTGAAAGTTAATGGAACAAAGAAATCCATCAAACATAGCAAAACGAGCAATGTGAAATAAAAGGCAGAATCTGTCAAAGCAGAACAGTTCGTAAAGACGAATTTTAAAGTGGCACCAGACTTGATCAGATGAAAATGCCCAAATTGAATGAAAGTTGCGTACATATCTGAGGATCACGCACGTAAGTTGGCAGATTTTTTTGATTTTTCTACAGGGACTACTGCTCAAATTCGTGACAGCAAGAAATCTGTTCCTGCGCAGTAATCCAAATCTAGTATTGGCTTTACTATCAAAGACTTTACTTGGCACAACAATGCAATAAAATAAAGATAAGTAGAGGTTGCTACATTAGTAAACAACTTCCAAGAATCAAATATAAAATAAAGTGCAGAAGTAAAATAATGGGTTGTCTCCCATAAGCGCTTTTCTTTAACGCCTTTCAGCTAGGCGCAGAAAGTGTGTATCAAGTATTATCGAGAGATGAAGCATCGACATCATAGCTTGTTCTAATAATAGAATAATAAGGTAACTTCATTCTCTTTCTAGGGAAGTGTTCCATACCTTTCTTGAGAGGAAATTGATATTTAATATTACCTTCCTTCATATCAATGGTGGCACCAACGAGTTCGAAGAAAAGGTCTTCCCAATATAATGGGACAAGATGCATTGCATTCAATATCCAAGACAACAAAATCAACGGGGACAAGGTTATTGTTAACCATAATACGAACATTATCAATCCTCCCCAAAGGTTTCTTTATAGCATTATCAACAAGATTAACATCCAAATAACAATTCTTCAATGGTGGCAAGTCAAGCATATCATAAATTTTCTTAGGCATAACAGAAATACTTGCACCAAGATCACATAAAGCATTACAATAAAAATCATTGACCCTCATCTTAATGATGGGCTCCCAACCATCTTCCAACTTCCTAGGAATAGAAGTTTCAAGTTTTAGTTTCTCTTCTCTAGCTTTTATGAGAGCATTTGTAATATGTTTTGTAAAGGCCAAATTTATAGCACTAGCATTAGGAATTTTAGAAAGTTTTTGTAAGAACTTTATAACTTCAGAGATGTGACAATCATCAAAGTCTAAACCATTATGATCTACAGCAATGGGATAATTATCCCCAATATTTTGAAAAATTTCAGCAGTTTTATCAATTTCAGCAGTTTTATCAATTTCAGCAGTTTTATCAATTTCAGCAGTTTTAGCAGTTTCAGGCAATTTTGCACGCTTTGCATTAGGAGTAGTAACATTGCCAACACCAATTATTTTACCATTGATAGTAGGAGGTGTAGCAACATGTGAATCATTAACATTACTAGTGGTGGTAATAGTCCAAACTTTAGCTACATTATTTTCTTTAGCTAGTTTTTCATTTTCTTCTTTTTCCCACCTAGCATGCAATTCAGCCATCAATCTAATATTCTCATTAATTCGAACTTGGATGGCATTTGCTGTAGTAACAATCTTATTATCAATATCCTTATTAGGCATAACTTTCAATTTTAAAAGATCAACATCGGAGGCAAGACTATCAACCTTAGAAGCGAGAATATCAATTTTATCGAGCTTTTCCTCAACAGATTTGTTAAAAGCAGTTTGTGTACTGATAAATTCTTTAAGCATGGCTTCAAGACCAGGGGGTACACTCCTATTATTGTTGTAAGAATTCCCATAAGAATTACCATAACTATTACCATTAGCGAAGGATATGGCCTATAGTTGTTACTAGAATTATTCCTATAAGCATTGTTGTTGAAATTATTATTTTTAATGAAGTTCACATCAACATGTTCTTCTTGGGCAACCAATGAAGCTAAAGGTTTATCAAACCAGTAGGAGCCAAGAAGCACGTTGAAGGTTGATGGCAGAGGAGTGTAGTGCAGCGCAACACCAGGGATTCCGGTGCCAACGTGGAACCTGCACAACACAATCACAGAACTTTGCCCCAACGTAACAGCGAGGTTGTCAATCTCACCGGCTTGCTGTAAACAAAGGATTAGATGTATAGTGTGGATGATGATGATTGTTTGCGAAGAACGAGTAAAGAACAATTGCAGCGAGTTTGTATTTCGGATGTAAAGAATAGGACCGGGGTCCACGGATCACTAGTTGTGTCTCTCCCATAAGATAGAAGATGTTGGGTGAACAAATTACGGTTGGGCAATTGACAAATAAAGAAGGCATAACAATGCACATACATATATCATGATGAGTACTATGAGATTTAATCGGGGCATTACGACAAAGTACATAGACCGCTATCCAGACATGCATCTATGCCTAAAAAGTCCACCTTCAGGTTATCATCCGAACCCCCTCCAGTATTAATTTGTAAACAACAGACAATTGCATTAAGTATGGTGCGTAATGTAATCAACACAAATATCCTTAGACAAAGCATCGATGTTTTATCCCTAGTGGCAACAGCACATCCACAACCTTAGAACTTTTCGTCACTCGTCCCGCATTTAATGGAGGCATGAACCCACTATCGAGCATAAATACTCCCTCTTGGAGTCACAAGTATCAACTTGGCCAGAGCCTCTACTAGCAACGGAGAGCATGCAAGAACATAAATAACATATATGATAGATTGATAATCAACTTGACATAGTATTCAATATTCATCGGATCCCAACAAACACAACATGTAGGATTACAAATAGATGATCTTGATCATGATAGGCAGCTCACAAGATCTAACATGATAGCACAATGAGGAGAAGACGACCATCTAGCTACTGCTATGGACCCATAGTCCAGGGGTGAACTACTCACACATCGATCCGGAGGCGATCATGGCGATGAAGAGACCTCCGGGAGATGATTCCCCTCTCCGGCAGGGTGCCGGAGGCGATCTCCTGAATCCCCCGAGATGGGATTGGCGGTGGCGGCGTCTCTGGAAGGTTTTCCGTATCGTGGCTCTCGGTACTGGGGGTTTCGCGATGGAGGCTTTAAGTAGGCGGAAGGGCAGGTCAGTGGGCCACACGAGGGGCCCACACGCCAGGGCCGCGCGGCCAGCACCTAGGCCGCGCCGCCCTGTTGTGGCGGCGCCTCGTGGCCCCACTTCGTAAGACCTCCGGTCTTCTGGAAGCTTCGTGCAAAAATAGGACCCTGGGCGTTGATTTCGTCCAATTCCGAGAATATTTCCTTACTAGGATTTCTGAAACCAAAAACAGCAGAAAACAACAACTGGCTCTTCGGCATCTCGTCAATAGGTTAGTGCCGGAAAATGCATAAATATGACATATAATGTGTATAAAACATGTGAGTATCATCATAAAAGTAGCATGGAACATAAGAAATTATAGATACGTTTGGGACGTATCAGGGGACGCCATCAACTATTACACCTTTGTTGAATATCATGTGAGTTGCTATGCATGTTCGTCTTGTCTGAAGTAAGGGCGATTTTCATGATCATATGGTTTGAGTATGCATATTGTTAGAGAAGAACATTGGGCCGCTAACTAAAACCATGATTCATGGTGGAAGTTTCAGTTTGGACAATTAATCCTCAATCTCTTATGAGAATATTATCTTTTGTTGAATGCTTATGCATTAAAGAGGAGTCCACTATCTGTGCCTATGTTGTCCCGGTATGGATGTCTAAGTTGAGAATAATCAAAAGCGAGAAATCCAATGCGAACTTTCTCCTTAGACCTTTGTACGGGCGCATAGAGGTACCCCTTTGTGACACTTGGTTGAAACATATGCTATGCAATGATAATCCATGTTAATCCAAGCTAATTAGGACAAGGTGCGAGCACTATTGGTATACTATGCATGAGACTTGCAACTTATAGGATATCTTATACATAACACATATGATTTATTACTACCGTTGACAAAATTGTTTCTATGTTTTCAAAATAAAAGCTCTAGCACAAAAATAGTAATCCATGCTTCCCTCTGCGAAGGGCCTATCTTTTACTTTATTGTTGAGTCGGTTCACCTATTCTTTCTATCTTAGAAGCAAACACTTGTATGAACTGTGTGCATTGATTCCTACATGTTTACCTATTGCACTTGTTATATTACTTTGTGTTGACAACTATCCATGAGATACACATGTTACAAGTTGAAAGCAACTGCTGAAACTTATATCTTCCTTTGTGTTTCTTCAATGCCTCTACTATGAATTTATTGCTTTATGAGTTAACTCTTATGCAAGACTTATTGATGCTTGTCTCGAAAGTACTATTCATGGAAAGTCTTTGTTATATGGTTCAGTTGTTTACTCATTGTCTTTACCATTGCTTTGAATCGCTGCATTCATCTCATATGCTTTACAATAGTATTAATCAAGATTATGATAGCATGTCACTTAAGAAATTATCTTTGTTATCGTTTACCTACTCGAGGGCGAGTAGGAACTAAGCTTGGGGATGCTTGATACGTCTCAAACGTATCTATAATTTCTTATGTTCCATGCTACTTTTATGATGATAAACACATGTTTTATACACACTTTATGTCATTATTATGCGTTTTCCGGAACTAACCTATTAACGAGATGCCGAAGTGCCAGTTCCTGTTTTCTACTGTTTTTTTTTCAGAAATCCTAGTAAGGAAATATTCTCGGAATTGGACGAAATCAACGCCCAGCATCTTATTTTTCCCGGAAGGTTCCAGAGCATCGAAGAGGTACCGGAGATGAGCCAGGGGGGCCCACACGCCAGGGCGGCACGGCCAAGGGGTGGGGCGCGCACCCCTACTGTGTGGGCCCACCAGGGCCCCTCCGAGGCTGCCCTTCCGCCTACTTAAGGATACGCACGAACCTTCCGAGGAGAAGACCGAAGAGCATACGAAGTGGGGCCACGAGGTGGCCAAACCACATGGCGGCGCGGGGCCGCGCCGCCTGTGTGTGGGCCCCTCGTCGGCCCCCCGACTGCGCCCTTCCGCCTGCTTAAAGCCTCCGTCGCGAAACCCACGATGCGAAGAGCCACGATGCGGGAAAACCTTCCCGAGCACGCCGCCGCCGCGTCCCATCTCGGGGGATTAGAGATCTCCTCCGGCACCACTGTGGGAGGAGGTTCATCTCTGGAGGACTCTTCACACATGCCATGGTCGCCTCTCGGAGTGATGGTGAGTGGTTCACCCACTGGACTATGGGTCCATAGCAGGTAGCTAGATGGTTGTCTTCTCCTCATTGTGCTTCATTGTTGGATCTTGTGAGCTGCCTAACATGATCAAGATCATCTATCCGTAATACTCTATGTTGTGTTTGTCGGGGATCGCGATGGATGAGAGGTACCATGTTATGTTAATTATCAAGTTATTACCTATGTGTTGTTTATGATCTTGCATGCTCTCCAGTTACTAGTAGAGGCTGCTGGCCAAGTTTTTGCTCTTAACTCCAAGAGGGGGTATTTATGCTCGATAGTGGGTTCATGCCTGCATTGACACAGGGACGGTGACGAAGAAGTTCTAAGGTTGTGTTGTGCTATTGCCACTAGGGATAAAACATTGATGCTATGTCTAGAGGATGTAGTTGTTGATTACATTACGCACCATACTTAATGCAATTGTCTATTGCTTTGCAACTTATGCTGGAAGGGGTTCGGATGATAACTCGAAGGTGGACTTTTTAGGCATAGATGCGGTTGGATGGCGGTCTATGTACTTTGTCGTAATGCCCAATTAAATCTCACTATACTTATCATGACATGTATGTGCATTGTTATGCCCTCTCTATTTGTCAATTGCCGTACGTAATTTGTTCACCCAACATGCTTTTATCTTATGGGAGAGACACCTCTAGTGAGCTGTGGACCCAGGTCCATTCTTTATCTTGAAATACAAATCTCTTTGCAATACTTGTTTCTTTGTTTTCTCTGCAAACAATCATCTTCCACAAATACGGTTAATCCTTTGTTACAGACAAGCGGTGAGATTGACAACCTCACTTGTTTCGTTGGGGCAAAGTACTTTGGTTGTGTTGTGCGAGGTTCCACGTTGGCGCCGGAATCTCGGTGTTGCGCCGCACTACATCCGCCGCCATCAACCTTCAACGTGCTTCTTGGCTCCT
>NC_061508.1:165846517-165868566 GCF_022539505.1 Lolium rigidum
CGAAGCTCCGCCGGATTTCTCCACCACCACCGACACCACGCCGTCGTGCTTGTCGGATTCAAGAGGAGCTACTACTTCCGCTGCCCGCCTGGAACGGAGAGGTGGATGTCGTCTTCATCAACAACCGAACGTGTGACCGAGTACGGAGGTGCTGCCCGTTCGTGGCGCCGGAAGCGATCGTGATCAAGATCTTCTACGCGCTTTTGCAAGCGGCAAGTGAACGTCTACCGCAGCAACAAGAGCCTCATCTTGTAGGCTTTGGAATCTCTTCAAGGGTGAGACTCGATACCCCCTCGTTGCTACCATCTTCTAGATTACATCTTGGCTTGGATTGCGTGTTCGCGGTAGGAAAATTTTTGTTTTCTATGCAACGTTATCCTACACTAACTTGGTCTCTTGGCATGCCAGAAAACAACCCACTACCGAAGCAGAATATAAAGCTTTGGCCAATGCTACCACCGAGCTGATATGGGTTGAGGCTCTTCTTCGTGAGCTTGGGGTTCGTCTCTATGAGAAGCCTTGCCTATGGTGTGATAACTTAGGTGCCACTTTTCTGTCTGCCAATCCAGTCTTTCATGCTCGTACTAAACATATTGAGATTGACTATCACTTTGTTCGTGAGCGTGTTGCTCATAATTGCCTTGCTATCAAATTTATCTCTACCAAGGATCAGGTTGCTGATGGGTTTACCAAAGCCCTTCTAGACAAAGGTTTGCAAGAATTCAAGCGTAATCTAAACCTCTCTCGAGCTTTAGATTAAGGGGGGATGTTAGTGTATGTGCTATGTATACGTGTACATGTACGGAGTAGTACTCAGACCGTACACGTACCCCCTTTGTACTGCCACGTAGGGGGCTTTTCCCTACCTATATAACATGCAACCGATGGCCCGAAAGGGTACGCATCGTTACACCAAAACTATCAGTGCCGAGCGTCCGCTTGCTTCTCCCACGGGCCCGTCTGGCAGCGACCATGGCTCGAGCTTGTGTGAATTTAAGCACAACAACTGCCGGGAAGGGCAATCGCCGGAGTGGAAACCGCGTCGATCGACGCGCGAACCACCACGGAAGAACAACCGCAGCCCTCTTCGGTATTTGTGCCGCCATTAATCCCTGCTCAATAAGACCTCTGCGTTTGCGCTAAGGATCTCCAACCGGCCTACGCCATTCATCTCTACGACTGAGCCATGAGCAACCTATCTTTGCTATCGGACATCGATAGAGAGGGGAAGCCGCTAGGATGGCGCCGTTGGTGGGATAGAAGTGCCACCCCGAGCAACTCTAGCTCCCCACCGACGGACGGCCAGGAGGAGGAGGGGGAGGCCGTCGCCGACAATGGCCAGGATGAAGAGGGGGACGCTGTTGTCGACGACGGCCAGGACGAGGAGGAGGAAAAAGAAGAGGATGAACATGCAAGGTGGAGACGGCTGGAGGCGAAGCAGGCGGCCGAGGAGGCGGCGGTGGCAAATCACAAATTTCACACAGTTTGTATGTTTAATTTGTTTCAACATCCTGCACTAATTTCGAAACCTGGATTCTACCTAGAAATATGAATATCTCAATCATGTGTACTATGGTGAACATTTTTTCTCTCTACATGCCGGTCTCGCCGGACTAAATGCGTCGGTCCGTTGGAGCTGCCCCCGACGCAAACGGACAATCTTCGTCTAATGACCATTTCGGTGTCCTCGGGCCGACGGAAACAGACCCAGCCGATCGATTTTAGCATTCGATTTGCATCACCCCCGGTGAAAATGCCCTTACTTCCTAGTAAGTAATGTTTGCTCGTAGTGGCGGTTTTGCAGCGCGTGGGAGTTTCACCGTTAGGCATTGTCGTCGTCGGCTTTCATCAAGATCGCAACGGCATCCTGAATCAACTCGCTGCCGCGGCCGACAACCAGCAGTCCCGCCCCACCCGCCGTCAATACCACATCGATCTGACAGGCTCCATTCCACTCCTGCGAAGTGCCACCGCGTTGGCCTAGTAACGATGCGCCCGAGGTGCTCGTGGTAATGTCCGAACCACAGCTCGTCAACTAGTCGGCCACATCCCGTCCTGTTGCTTCCCTGCTGTAATGTGGCCCCGGTAGAGCAGGCGTACCGACTGGCGAGAAGTCAGAAACTCTGCGGCCTGCGGCTTAGGCCGTAGTGCCGAACCCGGCTTGCTGCCTAGCAACTAGCATCACATTCCTTCCTGTCGCAGATTTGCTCTGTAACTGCAGAGGATTCAGATATTGAGGTGCCAAGCTTCATCACGCTGACGAGGTCCACGAGGAGGTACACTTCCTTTCTCTGAACTGACATGTCCGTTTCTCATACTAGTGGTCTAGTTGTTACGAATTATCGTCCTGTCAAATAAATCTGCGGTTAAAATCCCAGGGTTGAAATCATGTCATCGTGCGCATTTGCTACTATGCTGTAAACGCTCTCTGTAACGTGTTCCAGGTCTATGGTTACATTCAGTAAAGTTTGTGTTGCCCACACTCCACAGTTCAGGGAACCATCATATGGGTAATTTATTTTGAAAGATCAAACAGAGCAAGGAGGGTCAGAATGTGGATGTAAAACGATATTTTAGTAGGCCATATATTTCCAGATGAATGGGTAAAAATACAGAGGGTACTCCTAACTTTTCTTTCTTTGGCGCACGTTGATGAATCTCTTCAAAAAATTACTATATACCTCTCCTAAGTCACATTCTTACATGGTGAACTGGATAAGGTCCAAGAATCTATTATACTCCAGCCGCTCTTCCTAATCTTTCCCGTAGGATCTTAACTCCCATGTACCTGCACATCAAACACAAAAAAATAAAGATCAAACCCTGGACTTGGTATATATATTATTAAAAATAATTTTTTTTGTTATACCTGCCGATCATCATGATTGTTGCTTGCGGGTTTGTTCCTGGTGACCTGGATAGTGTTGATCCGTCAATCACCCGGAGGCCTGAGGTGCCAATCACTTTGTACTGTTGATCAACCACCTTGCCTACATGGCATCCACCATGGTAGTGCCAGATGGTGACCACTGTATCCCTACAGAACTGCTCCAAGGATGTGCTGTCATTTGTGTGCTTCGGTATCAAGTTTATGTTAGCCGCTACGCTCATGTTGAGCAGCTTTTCCATTGGATATCCAGAACCTCTGGGAGTAAAGTTAGAGAAAGTGTTTGTATGCACTATTCTCTCAATGGTCTTGATCCCATAAACACATCGTCTCAGATCTTGTGGATGCTTGAAGTAGTTGAAGGTGACGTTAGGATTGCTGTTGGCATCAGTATCCACAAGAACTAGATCACCATTAGACAGCGGGCCATCAATCTTCGAAAGAATAAATCCCCCATGGAATACTTCTTTGGGTAGGCTATTTTTGTTATGTAAATACTTATGGACTGCTTCTAAACTCCTTTGCTTTGGAGGAATCGTCGAAAGCTGCCCAATCTGCATTGCAATGATAAAAAAATTAATGGATAAGCATCAAAACTGTCATGCTTCTCAATAGGGAAGTTGACATACACTTAAGTTTTTCGAAGACATTTAATTCTGATTGTACAATCTTACTAGTCAACAAATAACTTCGAGTGACACTAGTAATAAGAATTCGGAATTTTTATTATGTGACACTAATAGAAAAGTAGGTAGTTGTAAATTAGTCTATCCGCTGCATGATTTAACTGCTACCTACATGTTAGTAGTAATTTTTATTCATCTATATGTTTATCTTTGGTACCTGCAAACTTAAGCCCAAGGGCAAGAGCATTTAAAAACTTATGAAGGTGGCTCCCAGAAGCCAATTTAGGGTCCATGTTTTCGTAAAATTTCTTGTACAAGATGTGGCATTTTGCACAAAAGCTTTCATGATGCAGCATAATAATTTTTTGAACTAAAATGCATCATGATACTTGTAATGAAGCCATTGAATTTTATTTAAAGTAAACAATCAAATTTGATGCCATACCTCAGCAGACATGATTCCATGGTGGCAGTGGATGCTATCGTCTGTCTGGCCGAAACCACTGCTGGCTTCGATAAACACACCACCATCAGTTATTCCAACAGTCTCAATGAGAGACTGCTTTGGGGGATTCTCGGTGGGGATAAAAACGGAGCTAAGAGGGTTGTCTGACATCCCTTTACCCACATGTTCATTGTGAAGCACTACAGAAATGTTATGCTTCTTAAGTTCAGGTCTTGGTCCAATGCCGCTTATCAGTAATAGCTGGGGGCTTCCAATTGCACCGGCAGAGACAATAATCTCACTGCCTCTCTTTTCGCTGAGAAAGGCTTGGTGCTGTTCACCATTCTCATCCTTGAATTGAACCCCAATAGCACTTGGCTTCAGATGTCCTGTGCAAGAGATGACGTTACTATGACAGAGTGATTATGCAGTACCTACCCTTTTTGTTTGAAGTAGCTCTGTTCTCTAGTTTGCGGATAGAGATTCTGTGTGTAAGAAATTGTATGTCTGGTGCTGGTAACTGGACCTCTCACTGGTTGTGGAGACTAACTAGATTCAGCCAAAAGCAAAAACTATCAAGAAAAGTATTGATCATTTTAAAGGTACATCTACTCTTGCAACGCATCATGCTTTGTAAGTGGACAACATGGGATCGTGGGTTTGAATCCTCAAAACATCACATTTCTGTTATTTTTGTTTTTCAATAAGTCCATCCAGTTTGTAATAATTAATTGGGAAACAATTTCCTGAAATTTCTGCATTTTCCAGTTACCAGATTTCTCACTGGGTTCTCAGTTCTTCTTATCATGAAGCTTTTCCAGGATTATAAGATCTAGGAATTAATTGAATTATTGCTTACCCTTTTTCATCTTGAAAACTATTTTGTTCACACTAGCATGAAGCAACACTCTGAGATTGTTAGGATTTCCAGCAGCTAGGAGGTCGGCAGCAGTGTGCCTGTACCCAGCCTCATCAAAGATGGTTCCCCCAACTTTTGTTCCAAAGAGATGATCATAGGTATATCCATTGTAAGGCGAGACCCCTGCTTCAAGCAGCCCATCACGCAGGGCAGCTTGCCAAGGTGCAATATTTGGCCAATAAACAATCCTCTCTTCGATCCAAGGGTAAGACTGATTCACCAACTCTTCATCCCATCCCGCATCCTGCACAAATCTGCAGGGACAAGGGCATGACAATCAGTTACTAATAGTTGTGGTCACATGATAGGTTCAGTCCAATAGGCACATCTGCCTACCCTGGCATGAAACCAGATTTTATGCTATATAAGCGTCCTTATGCTTATGTGAGCAATTTACTTCTCATATTCTTAAGATTTCTGGAAAAACTGCCATATAATATTCTTAAGATTTGGCACTGCAAGTGCTCCAAAGAACTCCAGTAATGTCAGGAAGTAAAACAGGTTTACTGGCTTACCTCTGATGTAATTACTCTTTTGTATTGCCAAGCTAACCTATTGGAATGCATTATTGGCCACAATATCTAATGCTGTTGAGCTACCATTAATACATCTGATGTCTGTCCTGAAACTGCAAAATCAATTTTTGGACTATGGTACTCAACGCTATGAGAATCCATATAAAAGAAAATTCTGTGACATATCTCCAATCAAATCATAAGTTCTTCTTGGACCAGGTACAATTGTGAGGCTGAAAAGGTTTGTAGTGGTAAAAGGCTAAAAGCTGGAGTTTATATCGTTACATCTTGGCCTGGTAATTGTTATTGCCTCATCGTGTTTTGTACTTAAACGGGTAAAAGCGGAAACTGAAATAGTACCTAACGGTTGGGCTAGTTAGTTCATTACCATTCGGAGTAGTAACCAACTAACCACTTACCAGCGGATATTCCCCAAAAAGCTTGTCTGGGCTAACTTGGCTTCTCTTTTTGGCTGTTTTGTTGGCTCTTTAGTGCTGAGACTAGTGTAATCTTGCTTAATACAGAAGATATAAACACTTCTTTGTGGATGTGACATGCTAACACATCTACAAGGGGTGCTAAGGTTAAGTAGCTGTTAATTATCCCGGCATGTTTGATCAGCTGTGCTTCCTTTTTTCATGCTTCATTCGCGAAGTAAATGGAACTTAAGTTAAGTTAGATAGATGGAACCTACAGATACATGCTACACATTGTTTACCTTTGGTTGGCTCGGCTGTAGAAGCCAGCATTGATACATGTTCCTCCACCTAGAACCTTTGCGCGGGCATTGATGACTCCATCAGTGGAGATGAATCCCTGAGATGGTGAAGTCGGGGACACATCGGCCAAGCAAATGTGGAAGTTCTCAAGGTATGAGATGTTGCGGTTGCCATAAGGAGATCCACCTCTCTCCAGCAGGAGCACCTTGTACTTCTTGGACAGGGTCGCTGCCAGAGGGCATCCGGCCGTGCCCCCGCCGACAATGATGTAGTCATATGCCTCATGCTGCATTTTGGAGAAACTGCTTGCCTTCCGGAGAGGAGGGAGATCCAGTGTGGTGGAATTGTTTCTTCCTGCAAGTTCAAGTGTTCCATGTCCAGTCAATTATTGTTATTCTGTCTTGATATATTCATTCTGGTTATGCTAAACTCTTCATCTTCCTCATCAGGTTTCTGCTGGTTACTACAGGTTGAGATAAAAAGGAGGAAGGTACACTTTTCCACACTTCCTTTTTCAAGTCTTTTACTTGGAACGAATGACGCTTTCTTATGTATCATTATATACAAAAGATGCTTACAATAAGTGGAATGCCACTTCGGAACTAAGGAAACACAACAAATTCAGAATGTAGGAAATGTAGAATGTAGGATATAGCCAAAATGTCTATATGAGGGCCCATGTCCCTCAGCGAGATCATAATCTCTAGATAACAGCTATGACGGGCATAACGAAGCTGATTGGCAGAAAGCCAGAAACTAATAGAGAAATTGAACTCCAACTCCGAAACATTGTACTTTTCTGAGGGAGATGATTTACAGTCCAGTTTTGAGAAGCATAGATAAACTGAAGTACTAGATGGAATGTACCTTGAGATAATCTGATGAAGCAGAGGAACACCAAGATCTTGAACAACACTCCTCCTCTGATGAAACCCATTGAAACCCAAGGGGGTGAGATTCCAAAGTTAAGCGCCCCCCTTCCGCCAGCTCCCCTTGGTTATTTTTTTTCTCTTTCACACAGACACCTCTGATTCTGCGTAGTTTCCTTTCTGTCTTGTGCTCTCTGAATTTTCCACCTCGCAACCATGCCCAATGCATTTCACTCGTTTATGTAGACAGTAGGGGCACTGGAGGGATTGGGGGTTCCCTGTGCACATTCATTCAAGGGCGCTCACCCACACCATTAATTGCTATTGAATGCAGAGGCAGCACTGTTCAGTACAACTCAGATTTATGGTCTCATCAGCCAACCAAGTAACCAACCACAGCTATACTGCTGTGAATATATATATATATATATATATATATATATATATATATATATATATATATATATACCCACCAACCCCGATTTAGATACATGGCAGACATATCTTCATATAATAATTTATTCAATTATTAATGAGGTTTTTTTTTCGTGCCTATAGACCCAGTGTGTTGTTTTCTCCTATACCTGTGGGAAATTCACATTTGATGGTGGCTGCATATGCTCCTGCCACCCAAAAAACATTTTAAACTATTAAAAAAAATTCGAATTTTTCCCTGCGTACATTTCAAGATTTTCTGTGCGCATGCCAAGTTTCGCGGAAAACCGACATCTTTTGTGTCATGTGTTAAAAAGATAAAGAAATGTCTCGTGAGGAGATTTTTCTAGCACCAAAATTTGTCATTTTTGCACATTACATAAAATATATCGATTTTTCGCGAAACCATTTTGCAAGCACTTAGGACGTCGAGATGTACGCGCGGCACTTTTTGTCGGAATTTTTTAATTTTTTTAAATGCGCTTAAATCTCATTTCAAAAACCAGGAGCATATGCTACTAGGTGCAAAAACATCTGTCCGTTTCATGCGCTTAAATGGATGTGTCTTTAGGAACTTTGAGCCCCTTGCATCTGCACTTTGGTTGGTACTTCCACCTTCAGCAGTGTTTTAAACACAAGGCCAAACGTCCAGCTTTAACTTAATAAAGCCACAACGGCAGAGTTACAAGGAACAAGCAAACGTAAAAATTACAAAAAAGCACAGCTTGGCCTTCAATGCCATCATCCAACGGAATGAACAGAGTGGAGGTGAGGAAACGCCGTGAAGCCCACCACCGAAAAATCCTGCCATAGTCAAGTCCTGGCGCGTCGCAACCAACATGTCATCCGCCTCCGCTTCCGAAGAAGGCTCCAACCTTCTCGTCTTGAATCGTAGGGCGCCGAACCGTCAGCACGCAGAGCAGCTCTCCCAAGAGCACACATAAGCACCTGGGGCAGCATGCCAAGGACCAGAACCAAGCGCGAGCATCGCCGCCGGCCATCGCACCGACCATCGATAAGACTTCAGCTTCAGGTCGGAGATCGCTGAAGAAGATGCGGCAAGAAAGGGGCATCCATGTCGCCGTGACCGGCCAGAACACTAGTTGCTGCCGAAAAGGGGAAATCTTTCCCCTCTCGCCCAGGCCGAGGGCGCCTACCCACCGACAAGCCACAGCACCAGCTGAAAACGACCACACTTCGCTCCAGGAAACGCCGCTACCTGCAGACCATGAAACACACGCAGCACGGTCACCTTCCGCAGTCCCAAGGCGGCGACTCCAAGGAGAACACGACGCCCGAGCGCCGTTGCCGCCCAATCCGGAGATTTTGGGTTTTCACCCGGGCGCAGAGGCAGGAGGGAAGGGGGATGTACCTCAACCTCGCCTCCAAGGAGGAAGATGGCGTCCGAAACATCGCCGACGCCGTGACCACCACTGCCGGCCAAAGATCTCTCCTGGCCAGAGCCCCCGACCCCTCCACCACAATACAGCAACCGAACCAACGAGGACGCCAAGTTCCATGGCCCTTGGGGTGGGTACCGCGGAAGCAGGCCGCCATCTTCAGATCTGACTCGTGGGTCGACGGATTCAGATTCAGCTCATGGTACAGGCGAAAATAGACTTTGTTGATTGGTCATGACTGGGGAGACAATTCATAGAAATCAGCAGTGCATGAAAATGTTCTGGTCTTGTGGACAGTAGATGATCGCCTTGGCAAATTGTTAGGAACCTTGCTTGGCTTGGAAGAGAAGTAGAAGGGTAGGTAGAGAGGGTACATGTTGGAAGAGAGAACATATATGTTTGCTAATTATCATGCTTTGGCTTAGTTAGGTCACAGTGAGTTGTCTGGCTGTACTATGCAAGGGGCAGTGTCGAATCTGGCTTTGCGCGATTGCAGCATGACTATAGTCCCTAATTAATACACAACCCCTTGTAACAATGTTTTCTAATTTAGGTGAGTTAGTTTCTGAAGTATAGGCTTAACGTATAAACTATTGCATCCGACTACATGTTTAAGCGACATGCTTACTGCATCTGTTGTTTTGTGATACAGTTTACTAGTTTAGCCTCGGTGGCTTTGTGATATTTTCGTTTAAATGCATAGTTTTGTGATACATTTGATTTTTAAGTAGGTTCCGTGACTTTGTTGCCTACATCTGTAATACCACCTCGGAGGATTAACTGTTCGGATGTCCATGAGTTGATGTTAGACTGCCAATAGGCTAGAGAAGCAAAGGCTGGACCATTCTGAGCGATGCCCCCTCTTTGATCAAGAGGAAGAGACAAGTTCGCGCCTCTTGACGAAATGTGATTTTTCCAGACAGGTTTGGCAGATGGGCCTTTTCTGACACATCCTCACGGCGATTAATCTGCAGCCTGGAGACGAGTTATATGATTGGTTTGTGAGGGCGGTGGACGGAATGACACAATTAAAGGAGTGTGCGCGTTAATCACCCTGAAATGGAAGCTTTGGTGGATGCTCGATGGTCGATTCCATCTTGTGAAGCTTGCTAATCGAAGCCTTTTTTTCTAGTTAAGCTTCTAGACTTTTTGTTACTTTTCTTTCATTTTTTCATAGATTTTGCTAGCTGTCGCCCTTTTGTTTCCTTTTTTTTCCCCGGTTTCTGCTTTGCCCTGGCCGTCTTCTAGATGTATTCTTTCTAATGCAAAAATGACACCCATTTTGATGCATGTTTTATAAAAAAGTGCTCCAAGGTCGGTATGACTTTGAGACATGTTACACAATAGAGGGCTCGAAACTAATCTGATGTGGAATAATCCAATCATATGACCTAGCTTCTGCCGTCTGTGTTCTCCAATCGTGTAGACACCTCCATAAAGAGGTCTCGATCCTCCAAACACTGAAGTGGCGACCATGAACGGAGAAAGCTATACACCCGGTAAATGACCTACATAAGAGAGGAACTTTTGTCATTAAAAACCTTGTCATGGGTGGCTGCATAGTCGGAGGATTGAAACAACGGAGCGTCATAGTAGTTGGCTTTTTTTTCTATCTATTGTGGATTGATACTAGACTTCTAAACGGCTGTGTGCATCCTAGTTATGCAGAGGCTGGGTGTAATGGTTAAAACTTTTTGAGTAATAAAGCGCCCCTTATCGAAAAAAAAAGCTTCTGCAGTCCAAAGCACAGATGATTATAGTTAGTTCAAAAATGATACTACCAATGTGCCTGTCATTGTCTTATAATGCCAGTAATATTGAATGGTCTTGCTCAGTTGGTTAGCAACTTTGAGGTTAGCATATCAGTGTACATACTAGATTACCTAGGCGTTGTCAGTCCGCTAGGTATGGATGCCTTTTATTGGTTGAAATTCTTGATGTCAACTTGACAGTACAATGTAGAACTAAAAGAATTGCGATTGGACGTCCAAATCACCTTTCAGATATTGTTCAGCAATAAGGCACAGCATTTATGCCCGTCACATCAATACCAGAATGGTATAATGGATACGCAGCAACAAGTCGATAACTTAAAGGTTAGGACTAATCCCAAGTACTACTACCTCAACCGTATACACTTGTTTGTGTTGTTTTCCTTGCTTCATTTTCGGCCATGATACGATTTATGTTTCTTCTGGAAAAAATGTCAGCGTGCCAAGAATGATATAACCTCCTTTTAATGTTTCTGTTGCTGGATAGTGACTTCTGCCATGATACGATTTATGTTTCTGTTGCATGGGCAAGATGAAAAATCAGTCTTGCCAGGGAACTATCATAAATCATGTACCAATGGTGGTAATTCTGTTCAGGATGTAATGTCAATTGTCACTATACCAGTTTGGGTACTCAGCATAGTGACCTATCATTTCTTTATTTGTGTGGGGGTTGAACTTGAGCACAAGTTGACAACCTTATCTACCCTTCAATTATACAGCTTGAAACGATCAGGGGACCGTGTGAACCTTCTAGCTTATACAACCAGGAGTCACGAAAAACCTGGCCTGTCCCAACTTGCCTCCAACATGCACATTGAAATCGAGCGGTATTACTTCGCAAATTCTTAAATGAGAAGGGAGAAGGCCACATAGTGCGGGCCTCTTTGGAAGTATGTTTTCATGACTGCATGAGGGAGGTCCTGGAAGTTCACACAAGAATTGTTTAAGTTTTAACTCCTAAACCATAACGGTACAATTGCTTCTTGCTTGCTCATTTTAAGAGTCCAATTGGAATCTGTAAGCAGAAACTGTAAAGCAGAACTCATTAAATTACAGACTTTTTTTATATCTGATATCGGTCTGGTCATATGATTGACAATTATCTCAGTTCCTTTTGCAGGTTTGTCAACTAGTAAAACACATCGATACACTATGCAAAAAATACTTCTTGAATGCAAGAGCTCAGAATGAACCTAGATGGTGCACTTAAATACTGTTCATGCGTATAGATCGCAACTTGCAACATGATTTAGTGGTCACAGCAAGGACTTGTCTTCCATCCTCCGCTGGGCTGGGCTAGGTTGTCCGTCATTGAAGAAAGCACTTCTGTTATGAGGTGATTACCCGGTGGCCAGTGAACTGGACTGTGCACCGGAGGTGATGGAGGCATCTTAACATCCTCTACAAATGCTCATGTTAATACAATGGCGAGCTAAGAAGCAAACAGACAACATGAGAGGACAGGAATCATGACTCACTCGATTGTGGTTGAGCTGGGCCTTCTGGCCGCCGTTTATTTATGGCAGCAACTCTCCAGCAAATCATTTAAGCTACACAGTGAGATTTGAGATGATACTGGTGGTTATGTGGCCAGAGATCTGATCCATGTCTTCTCCATAACAGTGAACGCTTCTGTAGCCCTGTGATTTCCCTTGGGGGTTTTGTGTACCAGAGAAACCGTACTACTAGAGCAACCACTGCATTGATAATGGCGACTAGGTGGCAGAAGAATGGACTGCATTGATTTTTAGATTTTCGGTACTTGGAAGAAAGAGGATAATACACTTCTGTAACCGAGTGACTCCTCACGAATGAAGCAACCAATCTAGTACGGAGTACTGTGATAATGGTGACTGCGTGAAAATGGATGTCTGATCTTTGCAGTTGGCTTCTTGTGCATTAGATCTGGGGTACTTATTGGTAGAAGGTACTCCCTCCGTTCTTATTTAATTGACTTTGATTAGAACCACAGCTAGTTCATTTGATTTACATCCATGCGTCGATTAAATCCGTACAGAGGTAGTATTATTTACACGTAGCTAAATCAGGGAAGTCGCATTTTGTTTTGCATCACTACTGAACTGATGTACGTCCCATGTGTAATTCTATGTTTGTCGATATTTTCTTTTGCATATTTGAAGCTATGGCAACTCTAATCAAAGTAGTCCCGATGCTTATCAATATTTTATCTACTCCCTCTGATCCATAATAATCGCCAGGACTTTAGTTTAAATTTGATCGGAGGGAGTACTTATATTGATTACTTACTGAGGTGTGTTTCGGTGTCCCCCTTCTCTTCCACCATCATTAAAGTGGAAGAGATAAGTTAGCCCACGAAGGGGTATAGGGAGATCCTGACCATTCACAGGAGACCAAAGTTTGCAAAGGGGGGACACCGAAGCAAAACCCTTACGTTTTACCAACATTTTTTTACCAGCCTTATATTGATTAGTTTAGCAGGAGGATTGGAAGTTTTGAACGAAACTTTGGGCCATTGAGGCAGTGACCAATATCAGGCAATAAAGTGAAAAGTGCAGGGAACTGACGAACTAGGAAAAGAGACAGTGACCAATATCAGGTACTTAAGTAGCATCTTTGCCTAGGATAAGCTATTTGAAATTGTGAGCTCTTTGCTCCAACGAGCGTAAACTATAGCCATTTTGTACTGCTTGACAATAGGAAAAGAGTCATCAACTTCTCTATTCAAAGTCTACTCACATATCTTTATCACTTCAACTAGTGTTCTGTGTCCAGGTCCAACATCATGTTCAGTTGGTACAATTTTTCATTGATTATAAAAATATAATACGATCATATATTTCTGGTGTTCTTTCTGTTTATTTGAGAGTCCAAAGTATCTCTGAACGAAGTATTGGTACTATGCAAATTGGGGAGGAAAGTATAATTTTGGACCCTAATTTTGGACCCTGATTTTTGGACAGAGAGAGTATAATTTTGGACCCTGATTTTGGACCTGCATTTAGGAAGTTACCTGAGGGGTAATATTTTGCACTAAGTACCTGTACACATAAGGAGTCTTGAACAGTTACCAGTCTCCAAATCTATTAATTGGAACGGAGTTTGAACATTTTAACCATGAACCTTTTGTTTCCTCTCCCACCAAATGTACCGGCAATCACTAAGGACAAGCTCAGCAAAACCAATATTCTCAATAGAAGATAAACGACTCCTCTCCTTATAATTTCTTCTACCACAATGAAACTAGACCTGTAAATGTTCAGAATTTCCTCCAAACTACTGTTTCCTCCAAGACACCTCTAGACCTCTTCTACTCTATCACATGTAAACAACATATGTTTGATATTCTCACACCCAGACATGCAAAGTGGGCAACCTCCTTGATTTCCAATATGTCGGTTTGCAAGAACACCTCGACAAGGAATCATAACATGTAGTACTCTCCAGCCAAAAATCTTGATGTTGCTAGGAATTCCAAGACTCCACAACCTCTCCCACTTAGGATTATTTGCATCTTCAGCAATGTCTTCGTTCCTATTAGGCCTCCCAAATTTACAATTCCACTAACAATATTAAGATGATCACACCAAAAATAAACCAAGTTTGGTATAATTCCATGCCACATAATCCAATCTATCTGGTGTTGATGTAACTTGCAAGATTATATGGGCATCGATCGGCCAGAGTAAAGACTCGACCAGTTCCTCATCTCAGCTACCATCCATAGGGTTTATCAGATCACACACAATATTTGTTCCTTTCGGTGTCATGATCTTCAAATTATGGCTTGACGGTATCCGATTGTCCTCCCAAATATTTATTTGGGTACCATCACCTACTCTCCAAATAGATCCTTTTTAAGAAGTATTCCAAACCTGCTAGAATACTTTTCCATGTATATGAACTACCACTCTTCAATGTAGCATTAAGCAGCTAATGGCAACAAGTCCGTGTGTACCAATTTGTTAGGACACCAAGTGCAGAGTGTTGTAGAAAACATCTTTTTCTCACAAGAGTGACTCGAGGGTTTATATTAAACTCTCGGGGAATTGGCTAGAGGCTGAATTCTTCTTCTCCTCTTCTAGCAACATGCAAAGAAAAGTTTTTGTCTCGTGTCCCCAAATCCACTGTAAGGTTGTCAAGCACAAGGTTTCATATCAGTAATATAAAATATAATTAAAGTGAAGTAAACTAAGTAAATTAAGCGAGCAAGATAAAAGCAATAAAGATATGGTTGTTTTTGGGTTTTGTGTGGGTGAAGAATTTTTTTTTTGTATTTTCGGATTAATAAGTTGTAGAAAATATAAAGAGTGATAATTGTGTTGGAAAGGTGTTTCTAATGATTTAAAATGGACCGGGTTCATGGGTTCACATGTCTACTCTCTTTTTAAGTTGTAGTGGAGACAAACAATTCATGATGTCTAGGAGCAACTAGAACACTATTGATATAGTAGAAGCGGGACTTGGTGTGACAATTCCAGTAATTCGTCCCTGACAGGGATTGAACTCTGGTCGTTGGGGTGCGCCACTGCGACTCCAACCTCTGGGCTAAGCCCACGTTGTCGAGACAAACAATTCATCAAATACATAATATTGGTGGAACTTCAACATGTGTTTGATAAGTATCCATATGGGCATCACATCCTAATATAGAGATGATGCAACACATCTCTCTTATACTCTTCAAGATAGGGAAAACTCCAATCAATCTTGAATTAAGAATCAAGAAAGTATAGACTTAAGTAATTTCACATGATGTTTGAATCACAAATATGCTACCTTGAACAAACAAGATTATCAAGCTGTCACATCATAATTATAGCACATGAATTTATTTTATCCCTAGTGAGGCAGCAAAAGAAAGTTAAATACCATAGTAGATCTTGAATTTGTTGTCATTATTCAATCACTACAACCATGCTACTCCATCTAATACACACTTCGCCCCACACATGCTCTTGCATACAAGTTGGATCAGAATAGATACTTAAGAACGGGGTGCATGATATGCATCTAGAAATACATCTTACACGTAATAGGCTCCAATCTGATATATCAAATCATAGAATAAAGATCGACCACATAGGAATTACATATATGACCATAATCATGTTGGGCAGCTCATATGGTACTAGATCTATGAAGAAGAAGAGAGAAATAGATCAAGATACTACCACAAACCCATAGTCCAGAGGTGGACTACTCCCTCTTCATCATGGCAATGATGTTGGAGATGTTGGACAAGGTGGAGATCCCTCCGGTGCTGGCTCCTACGGAGTTTCCCCCTCCAATCTTTGCTGGTTCTTCCTCTATTTTGGCATTTCGGTGATTCTGATGCGCTCTTTTCAACGAAGCCTCAGGAAGTTCTCTATATAGAGGTTTTTTAGGCCAGGAAAAACAATCAAGCGAATCAGACGGTCGAGGAGGGAAAGAGGTAGGTGCCCCCCCTTACTGGGTGCGCCACCTGGCCTCTTTCGCCCCTCCTGCTCATGAGGTCCAAGTGCTCTAGATGCTTCTCTTGATGAAATATTTACATCCCCAGACTTCTAGCTCCATTTGACTTTGTTTAGGTCTCTGAAAGCTAAAAATACACAAAACAGAGTTTTCCTCTCCTGCAGAATTATAACCAAAATAAAGGGGATCATTCGTAAATTCCCAAAAATCAATATATTAACATGGATATGTCATCATATATGTTGCAAATATGTGGGAATATGTGTCGAAGAATTACAAAGTTTATGCATGCATTTTACATGCATCATCAGTCGACCATCTAGATAGTACGTTGCTCTCAGAAAACTTGCACAAAGTGACTCTAGTTCACACAAAAGCCCGCAAACCTATGTTTCCAACATAGACAAATTGAAACGGTATAAATCTCTGAACCCCATACCTCCTCTGGTATACATAAATTTTGCCATGATTTCTAGTGAACATGTTTTTTTACTTCCTCATCGCCCTACCAAAATTAGGTAGGGATTTCTATTTTCGTGCCCCTTATTCCTTATTTCTACTCAGTTTTATCTAGCCTCTAAACATTTGCTCACTTTTCCCTTCTCTCTTGTGTGCAACTCTCACAAGTTCTCAAACGACACGTTGTCGCCGGGTGAACAACTTTGTCAGTTACTACTGACTAGTGTGGCCACATAGAGCCCGATCCCGCAATGACACGTCGGACCAGCCATCTCTCTCACCCTAAGCATTGACCTTTCCTTAGCCAAAACACTGACGAGTGGGGCTTTGGTACATACAATGACAAATGGGGCCATGACGTTGAGACAAGTGGTAATACATGGGTACGAGTAGATTTTCAGACGGAGTTCCACAACCACAACACAGACGAGGTGGCTTGCACGGTGACTGGATGAGAGAAACGTCCACGAAGAAATCCATGAAGTGAGACTAGGCACATTAGATAGATAGGAACTAGACACGTTCAATGGTGGCAAGAAGAGGAGAAATGGTGGTGGACATTGACGATAACCTTAACACTTTGAGTGCCGCTGTCGGACACACGCGAGCAGTGTAGAGAGAACTAGTGTCTCTCCTTTCTAGCGTGGATAGATGGGTGCTAGGGGAGTGTGGTGGTGGAGGGAAAGAACTTACGGTATTCTGTGGTGTTAAACAGAGCCGAGGTGACATGGTCGTGCCCACATCGGTGTGCATGTTCGGCATTGGCCTCGGCGTGCATGTTCGGTGTTGCCCTTGGTGGTATCTTCGGTGTGTCAGTGACTGAGAGAGGGAATGAGAGTGAGGGGTGCATCGCCAGCGGTGATCAAGAAGTCGCGGCAAGCATATCACTACAAGAAAAGTTGCCATGGCCGACGAAGTTGAAGTCGCGCCGTGGTTGCTGGTGCACCAGGACCGACGATTTTGGGTCTCTCCGTGGTGCATGTCAAAACTTTTTTTTCTCATTTTTCAGGCCACCTAGCCCGACGAAAGCGTCCAAAACGTCTCCTATGGTGGCCCGAGACGTGGTGCATCGCGAATTCTCGGGTTCGCCGGCCGAGTCAACGCAAATCCGCACCACCCAGGGATGTAGGGCCCAGATGGCAGCCTCTCTAGCATTGTTTTTTTTCTCGATCGCGCCATCTCGTTCAGCGCTCTCCGATCGAGCCGTTTACGATGCAGGATCATGGGTCCCGCATGTCATCCTCTATGAACCAAAATTATTTCTATTCTTGTATTTTTTTGACCCCCTGATTTCTGGCTACTTCCTTTTTCTTTTGATCCCGTGCCGCCTTGGAAACATTGAGACCGCTGCTGCTAAATGGGACCCGCATGTCATCCTCTATGTGCAATCAACTTTCTTTTCTTGGAGTTTTTTTTGGCACCTCATGTTTGGTCACTTGCCTTTTTCTTTCGGTCCCGTGCCACCTCTCAAACGGTGATACCACTGCTGCTAAATGGGACCCGCATGTCATCCTCTACGTGCAATCAACTTTCTTTTCTTGGAGTTTTTTTTGGCACCTCATATTTGGTCACTTGCCTTTTTTCTTTCGATCTCCTGCCGCCTCTCAAATGGTGATACCGCTGCTGCTAAATGGGACCCGCATGTCATCCTCTATGTACTATAAAACTTTTCTTTTCTTGGATTTTTTTGGCACCTGATATTTGGGTCACTTGCCTTTTTCTTTCGATCCCGTGCCGCCTCTCAAACGGTGATCCCGCTGCTGCTAAATGGGACCCGCATGTCATCCTCTATGTACTATAAAACTTTATTTTCTTGGATTTTTTGGCACCTGATATTTGGTCACTTGCCTTTTTCTTTCGATCGCATGGCACGTTTAAAACGTTGAGGAACCTGCTGGCTCATGGGACCCGCATGTCATCTTCTATGTACAATCAAGTTTCTTTTCTTGAATTATTTTTGCCTCCTGATATTTGGTCACATTCCTTTTTCTTTCGATCTCATGCCACGTTTGAAACGATGAGGAACCTGCTGGCTCATGGGACCCGCATGTCATCCTCTATGTGCTATAAAAGTTATTTTCTTGGATTTTTTTCACCCTCTGATTTTTGGCTATTTCCTTTTTCTTTTGATCCCCTGCCGCCTTGGAAACGTTGAGTAAGCTGCTGACTCATGGGACCGCATGTCATCCTCTATGTACAACCAACTTTATTTTTCTTTTGATCTCAAGCCGCATTTGAAATGTTGAGACCGCTGCTGCTAAATGGGACCCGCATATCATCCTCTATGCACAATAAAGTTTCTTTTCTTGGATTATCTTTGGCTCCTGATATTTTGTCACTTTCCTTTTTCTTTCGATCTCATGCCGCCTTTGAAACGTTGAGTAAGCTGCTGGCTCATGGGTCCCGCATGTCATCCTCTACGAACAATAAAAGTTTCCTTTCTTGGAGTTATTTTTGACCCCTAATTTCTGGCTATTTGCCTTTTTCTTTTGATCTCCTGCCCCCTTTGAAACGATGAGGACGCTGTTGGCAGCTCGGTCCCACATGTCATCCTCTATGAACAATAAAAGTTTCCTTTGATGGATTTATTTCGAACCCCTAATTAATTTCTGGATATTTCCTTTTTTTTCTTTTGATCCCCTGCCGCCTTGGAATCTTTGAGGATGCTGCTGCCTCATGGGTCCCGCATGTCATCCTCTCAGAACGGTAAATGTTTCTTTTCTTGGATTTTTTTACCAAATGATTTTTGGCTTATTTTTTCTTTCGATCTCCTGCCGCCTTTAAAACGTTGAGGACGCTGCTGGCTCACGGGTCCCACATGTCAGCCTCTATGAACAATAAACGCTGAGGATGCTGCTGCCTCATGGGTCCCGCAGGTCATCCTCTTAGAATGGTAAATGTTTTTTTCTTGGATTTTGTTTGCCACATGATTTTTGGCTTATTTTTTCTTTCGATCTCCTGCCGCCTTTAAAACGTTGACGACGCTGCTGGCTCACGGGTCCCCGATGTCAGCCTCCCCGTACAAGAAACATGTGATATCTTGATTATTTTGCAAACAATAAACAGTGTACTTCGCTCTGAGCTATTGCAAACGGATAAATTAAATCTTTATTTTTCATAAATAAACTTATATGTTGAATCTCCTTTTTTTGTTTTTGCGAAGCATAGGACTTTCCTGTTTTTTTTTTTGAGAAAAATCCGAACTTTCCTGTTTTCGAGTGGGCTGAAATTGTACGAGTCAAAAGGCCCAGCACGATAGTTCGAAGGCCCAGATGTCCAGATGCAGCCCAATTGAAATCTTTCTTTTCTTGGATTTTTTCACCCGCAGATTTCTGGCTACTTCATTTTTCTTTTGTCCTGTGCCGCCTTGGAAACGTTGAGACCGCTGATGCAAAATAGGACCCACATGTCATCCTCTATGTACAATAAAGTTTCTTTTCTTGGATTATTTTTGGCTCCTAACATTTGGTCACTTGCCTTTTTCTTTCGATCTCATGCCGACTTTGAAACGTTGAGTAAGCTGCTGGCTCATGGGTCCCGCATGTCATCCTCTATGAACAATAAAAGTTTCCTTTGTTGGATTTATTTTTTACCCCTAATTTCTGGCTATTTGTCTTTTTCTTTTTACCCCAGCCCCCTTTGAAACGATGACGACGCAGCTGGCAGGTCGGTCCCACATGTCATCCTCTATGTTCAATAAAGTTTCTTTTCTTGGATTATCTTTGGCTCCTGATATTTTTTCACTTGCATTTTTCTTTCGATCTCATGCCGCCTTTGAAACGTTGATTAAGCTGCTGGCTCATGGGTCCCGCATGTCATCCTCTACGAACAATAAAAGTTTCCTTTCTTGGAGTTATTTTTTACCCTAATTTCTGGATACTTCCTTTTTCTTTTGATCCCCTGCCGCCTTTGAAACGTTGAGGATTCTGCTTGCAAGATCTTGGAGCGAAAGAGTTTATAGTGGGACCCATATGTTATCCTCTATGTACAATAAAAGTTTATTATCTTGGATTATTTTTTGCTCCTGATATTTGGTCACTTTCCTTTTTATTTCGATCTCATGCCGCCTCTGAAACGTTGAGTAAGGTGCTGGCTCATGGGACCCGCATGTCATCCTCTATGTACCATAAAGTTTCTTTTCTTGGAATTTTTTTTACCCCTTGATTTTTGGTCACTTGACTTTTTCTTTCGATCATGTGCCGCCTTTGAAATTGAGGACGCTGCTGGCTCATGGGTCCCACATGTCAGCCTCTATGAACAATAAACCTTTGCTATGTTAGATTTATTTTTTACCCCTAATTTCTGGCTATTTGCCTTTTTCTTTTGATCCCCAACGGCCTTTGAAAACGTTGAGGAACCTGCTGGCTCATGGGACCCGCATGTCATCCTCTATGTACTATAAAAGTTTCTTTTCTTGGATTTTTTCACCCTCTGATTTTTGGCTATTTCCTTTTTCTTTTGATCCCCTGCCGCCTTGGAAACGTTGAGTAAGCTGCTGACTCATGGGACCCGCATGTCATCCTCTATGTACAATCAACTTTCTTTTTTGGAGTTTTTTACCCCCTAATTTCTGGCTACTTTCTTTTTCTTTTGATCTCAAGCCGCATTTGAAACGTTGAGACCGCTGCTGCAAAATGGGACCCGCATGTCATCCTCTATGTACAATAAAGTTTCATTTCTTGGATTATTTTTGGCTCCTGATATTTGTTCAGTTGCCTTTTTCTTGCGATCTCATGCCGCCTTTGAAACGTTGAGTAAGCTGCTGGCTCATGGGCCCCGCATGTCATCCTCTACGAACAATAAAAGTTTCCTTTGTTGGAGTTATTTTTTACCCCTAATTTCTGGCTACTTCCTTTTTCTTTTGATCCCCTGCCGCCTTTGAAACGTTGAGGATTCTGCAGACTAATACAAGCTCTTTCGCTCCAAGATCTTGCAAGTTGATAGATTAAATCATGGAATTATTAGGATATGTTTTAAATTTCAAATCCACTTTATGAATTTTTAAAAATACCGTTATCCGTGTGGGTATAGAGCGATCAAGGATTTTCATATTGGGCATGATCAGTTTCAAAAATTGGAACCCAATAATTCAAAATAAATAAAAACAAATTTATGTAGAATCTCCGTGTTTATTTTTTGCCAATCATAGGATCTGTATTTCATTACAAAAGGGCAGAAATTGCATGACCAGAAAGGCCCATTTGTAGTTATTGGGCTTCGATAGCCGGAGCAAGTAGGCCGATAACAATTACCATGTAGATGGTCGTTGGCAACCCAAAAGTGAAATATTGGGCCCAGCAGGGGAATGTTGAACAATACTTTTTGCTATTGGGAAGGTGGTACATGGGGTTATTCTGACAAAAAAAATGGAACATGGGTTACTGAAGGTTGCCCATTTGTGCCTAATATGTTTGTCAGCAGGAGCTTTACCTTCTGCCACCGCCGCCATGCCTCGTCGCGGGTCGAGCTAGCGGTACGTCGGCGTCTCGAGCTCGGGGTACCGCAGCGTCCACGCGCGCCCCAAATTAAAGTACCTATTACGCGGAGATACGTACCGGCGAAGAGCA